>NW_027440111.1:0-22949 GCF_031893055.1 Leptodactylus fuscus
GGCTCTGACCTCTCAGTCTGAATCCGGCTCTGACCTCTCAGTCTGATTCTGGCTCTGACCTCTCAGTCTGAATCCGGCTCTGACCTCTCAGTCTGATTCTGGCTCTGACCTCTCAGTCTGAATCCGGCTCTGACCTCTCAGTCTGATTCTGGCTCTGACCTCTCAGTCTGTTTCGGGCTCTGACCTCTCAGTCTGATTCTGGCTCTGACTTCTCAGTCTTATTCCGGCTTTGACCTCTCAGTCTGATTCCGGCTCTGACCTCTCAGTCTGATTCCGGCTCTGACTTCTCAGTCTGATTCCGGCTCTGACCTCTCAGTCTGATTCCGGCTCTGACCTCTCAGTCTGATTCTGGCTCTGACCTCTCAGTTTGAATCCGGCTCTGACCTCTCAGTCTGATTCTGGCTCTGACCTCTCAGTCTGTTTCGGGCTCTGACTTCTCAGTCTGATTCCGGCTCTGACTTCTCAGTCTGATTCTGGCTCTGACCTCTCAGTCTGATTCCGGCTCTGACTTCTCAGTCTGATTCCGACTCTGACCTCACAGTCTGATTCCGGCTCTGACCTCTCAGTCGGATTCCGGCTCTGACCTTTCAGTCTGATTCTGGCTCTGACTTCTCAGTCTGATTCTGGCTCTGACCTCTCAGTCTGATTCTGCTCTGACCTCTCAGTCTGATTCCGGCTCTAACCTCTCAGTCTGATTCCGGCTCTGACTTCTCAGTCTGATTCCGGCTCTGACCTCTCAGTCTGATTCCGGCTCTGACTTCTCAGTCTGATTCCGGCTCTGACCTCACAGTCTGATTCCGGCTCTGACCTCTCAGTCGGATTCCGGCTCTGACCTTTCAGTCTGATTCTGGCTCTGACTTCTCAGTCTGATTCTGGCTCTGACCTCTCAGTCTGAATCCGGCTCTGACCTTTCAGTCTGATTCTGGCTCTGACCTCTCAGTCTGAATCCGGCTATGACCTCTCAGTCTTATTCTGGCTCTGACTTCTCAGTCTGAATCCGGCTCTGACCTCTCAGTCTGATTCTGGCTCTGACTTCTCAGTCTGATTCTGGCTCTGACCTCTCAGTCTGATTCCGGCTCTGACTTCTCAGTCTGATTCTAGCTCTGACCTCTCAGTCTGAATCCGGCTCTGACCTTTCAGTCTGATTCTGGCTCTGACTTCTCAGTCTGATTCTGGCTCTGACCTCTCAGTCTGATTCTGGCTCTGACCTCTCAGTCTGATTCCGGCTCTGACCTCTCAGTCTGATTTCGGCTCTGACTTCTCAGTCTGATTCTAGCTCTGACCTCTCAGTCTGACTCCGGCTCTGACTTCTCAGTCTGATTCTGGCTCTGACCTCTCAGTCTGATTCCGGATCTGACCTCTCAGTCTGATTCCGGCTCTGACTTCTCAGTCTGATTCTGGCTCTGACCTCTCAGTGTGTTTCGGGCTCTGACCTCTCAGTCTGATTCTGGCTGTAAGCTCTCAGTCTGATTCCGGCTCTGACCTCTCAGTCTGAATCCGGCTATGACCTCTCAGTCTTATTCTGGCTCTGACTTCTCAGTCTGATTCTGGCTCTGACCTCTCAGTCTGATTCTGGCTCTGACCTCTCAGTCTGATTCCGGCTCTAACCTCTCAGTCTGATTCCGGCTCTGACTTCTCAGTCTGATTCCGGCTCTGACCTCTCAGTCTGATTCCGGCTCTGACTTCTCAGTCTGATTCCGGCTCTGACCTCACAGTCTGATTCCGGCTCTGACCTCTCAGTCGGATTCCGGCTCTGACCTTTCAGTCTGATTCTGGCTCTGACTTCTCAGTCTGATTCTGGCTCTGACCTCTCAGTCTGATTCCGGCTCTAACCTCTCAGTCTGATTCTGGCTCTGAGCTCTCAGTCTGAATCCGGCTCTGACCTTTCAGTCTGATTCTGGCTCTGACCTCTCAGTCTGATTCTGGCTCTGACCTCTCAGTCTGATTCCGGCTCTAACCTCTCAGTCTGATTCTGGCTCTGAGCTCTCAGTCTGAATCCGGCTCTGACCTTTCAGTCTGATTCTGGCTCTGACCTCTCAGTCTGAATCCGGCTATGTCCTCTCAGTCTTATTCTGGCTCTGACTTCTCAGTCTGAATCCGGCTCTGACCTCTCAGTCTGATTCTGGCTCTGACCTCTCAGTCTGATTCCGGCTCTGACCTCTCAGTCTGATTCCGGCTCTGACTTCTCAGTCTGATTCCGGCTCTGACCTCACAGTCTGATTCCGGCTCTGACCTCTCAGTCTGATTCCGGCTCTGACCTTTCAGTCTGATTCCGGCTCTGACCTCTCAGTCTGATTCCGGCTCTGACCTCTCAGTCTGATTCCGACTCTGACCTCTCAGTCTGATTCTGGCTCTGACCTCTCAGTCTGTTTCGGGCTCTGACCTCTCAGTCTTATTCTGGCTCTGAGCTCTCAGTCTGAATCCGGCTCTGACCTCTCAGTCTGAATCCGGCTCTGACCTCTCAGTCTGATTCTGGCTCTGACCTCTCAGTCTGTTTCGGGCTCTGACTTCTCAGTCTGATTCCGGCTCTGACTTCTCAGTCTGATTCCGGCTCTGACCTCTCAGTCTGATTCTGGCTCTGACTTCTCAGTCTGAATCCGGCTCTGACCTCTCAGTCTGATTCTGGCTCTGACTTCTCAGTCTTATTCCGGCTCTGACCTCTCAGTCTGATTCCGGCTCTGACCTCTCAGTCTGATTCCGGCTCTGACTTCTCAGTCTGATTCCGGCTCTGACCTCTCAGTCTGATTCCGGCTCTGACCTCTCAGTCTGATTCTGGCTCTGACCTCTCAGTTTGAATCCGGCTCTGACCTCTCAGTCTGATTCTGGCTCTGACCTCTCAGTCTGTTTCGGGCTCTGACTTCTCAGTCTGATTCCGGCTCTGACTTCTCAGTCTGATTCTGGCTCTGACCTCTCAGTCTGATTCTGGCTCTGACTTCTCAGTCTTATTCCGGCTCTGACCTCTCAGTCTGATTCCGGCTCTAACCTCTCAGTCTGATTCTGGCTCTGACCTCACAGTCTGATTCCGGCTCTGACCTCTCAGTCGGATTCCGGCTCTGACCTTTCAGTCTGATTCTGGCTCTGACTTCTCAGTCTGATTCTGGCTCTGACCTCTCAGTCTGAATCCGGCTCTGACCTCTCAGTCTGATTCTGGCTCTGACCTCTCAGTCTGAATCTGGCTCTGACCTCTCAGTCTGATTCTGGCTCTGACCTCTCAGTCTGAATCCGGCTCTGACCTCTCAGTCTGATTCTGGCTCTGACCTCTCAGTCTGTTTCGGGCTCTGACCTCTCAGTCTGATTCTGGCTCTGACTTCTCAGTCTTATTCCGGCTCTGACCTCTCAGTCTGATTCCGGCTCTAACCTCTCAGTCTGATTCCGGCTCTGACTTCTCAGTCTGATTCCGGTTCTGACCTCTCAGTCTGATTCCGGCTCTGACTTCTCAGTCTGATTCCGGCTCTGACCTCACAGTCTGATTCCGGCTCTGACCTCTCAGTCGGATTCCGGCTCTGACCTTTCAGTCTGATTCTGGCTCTGACTTCTCAGTCTGATTCTGGCTCTGACCTCTCAGTCTGATTCCGGCTCTAACCTCTCAGTCTGATTCTGGCTCTGAGCTCTCAGTCTGAATCCGGCTCTGACCTTTCAGTCTGATTCTGGCTCTGACCTCTCAGTCTGATTCTGGCTCTGACCTCTCAGTCTGATTCCGGCTCTAACCTCTCAGTCTGATTCTGGCTCTGAGCTCTCAGTCTGATTCTGGCTCTGACCTCTCAGTCTGATTCTGGCTCTGACCTCTCAGTCTGATTCCGGCTCTGACCTCTCAGTCTGATTCTGGCTCTGACTTCTCAGTCTGAATCCGGCTCTGACCTCTCAGTCTGATTCCGGCTCTGACCTCTCAGTCTGATTCTGGCTCTGACTTCTCAGTCTGAATCCGACTCTGACCTCTCAGTCTGATTCTGGCTCTGACTTCTCAGTCTTATTCCGGCTCTGACCTCTCTGTCTGATTCTGGCTCTGACCTCTCAGTTTGAATCCGGCTCTGACCTCTCAGTCTGATTCTGGCTCTGACCTCTCAGTCTGTTTCGGGCTCTGACTTCTCAGTCTGATTCCGGCTCTGACCTCTCAGTCTGATTCCGGCTCTGACTTCTCAGTCTGATTCCGGCTCTGACCTCTCAGTCTGATTCCGGCTCTGACTTCTCAGTCTGATTCCGGCTCTGACCTCTCAGTCTGAATCCGGCTCTGACCTCTCAGTCTGATTCTGGCTCTGACCTTTCAGTCTGAATCCGGCTCTGACCTCTCAGTCTGATTCTGGCTCTGACCTCTCAGTCTGTTTCGGGCTCTGACCTCTCAGTCTGATTCCAGCTCTGACTTCTCAGTCTGATTCCGGCTCTGACCTCTCAGTCTGATTCCTGCTCTGACTTCTCAGTCTGATTCCGGCTCTGACCTCTCAGTCTGATTCCGGCTCTGACCTCACAGTCTGATTCCGGCTCTGACCTCTATGTCTGATTCTGGCTCTGACCTCTCAGTCTGATTCTGGCTCTGACTTCTCAGTCTTATTCCGGCTCTGACCTCTCAGTCTGATTCCGGCTCTGACCTCTCAGTCTGATTCTGGCTCTGACTTCTCAGTCTGATTCCGGCTCTAACCTCTCAGTCTGATTCCGGCTCTGACCTCTCAGTCTGATTCTGGCTCTGACCTCTCAGTTTGAATCCGGCTCTGACCTCTCAGTCTGATTCTGGCTCTGACCTCTCAGTCTGTTTCGGGCTCTGACTTCTCAGTCTGATTCCGGCTCTGACTTCTCAGTCTGATTCTGGCTCTGACCTCTCAGTCTGATTCCGGCTCTGACTTCTCAGTCTGATTCCGGCTCTGACCTCTCAGTCTAAATCCGGCTCTGACCTCTCAGTCTGATTCCGGCTCTGACCTCTCAGTCTGATTCCGGCTCTGACCTTTCAGTCTGATTCCGGCTCTGACCTCTCAGTCTGATTCCGGCTCTGACCTCTCAGTCTGATTCCGGCTCTGACCTCTCAGTCTGATTCTGGCTCTGACCTCTCAGTTTGAATCCGGCTCTGACCTCTCAGTCTGATTCTGGCTCTGACCTCTCAGTCTGTTTCGGGCTCTGACTTCTCAGTCTGATTCCGGCTCTGACTTCTCAGTCTGATTCTGGCTCTGACCTCTCAGTCTGATTCCGGCTCTGACTTCTCAGTCTGATTCCGGCTCTGACCTCACAGTCTGATTCCGGCTCTGACCTCTCAGTCGGATTCCGGCTCTGACCTTTCAGTCTGATTCTGGCTCTGACTTCTCAGTCTGATTCTGGCTCTGACCTCTCAGTCTGAATCCGGCTCTGACCTCTCAGTCTGATTCTGGCTCTGACCTCTCAGTCTGAATCCGGCTCTGACCTCTCAGTCTGATTCTGGCTCTGACCTCTCAGTCTGTTTCGGGCTCTGACCTCTCAGTCTGATTCTGGCTCTGACTTCTCAGTCTTATTCCGGCTCTGACCTCTCAGTCTGATTCCGGCTCTGACCTCTCAGTCTGATTCCGGCTCTGACTTCTCAGTCTGATTCCGGCTCTGACCTCTCAGTCTGATTAAGGCTCTGACCTCTCAGTCTGATTCTGGCTCTGACCTCTCAGTTTGAATCCGGCTCTGACCTCTCAGAATGATTCTGGCTCTGACCTCTCAGTCTGTTTCGGGCTCTGACTTCTCAGTCTGATTCCGGCTCTGACTTCTCAGTCTGATTCTAGCTCTGACCTCTCAGTCTGAATCCGGCTCTGACCTTTCAGTCTGATTCTGGCTCTGACTTCTCAGTCTGATTCTGGCTCTGACCTCTCAGTCTGATTCTGGCTCTGACCTCTCAGTCTGATTCCGGCTCTGACCTCTCAGTCTGATTCCGGCTCTGACTTCTCAGTCTGATTCTAGCTCTGACCTCTCAGTCTGACTCCGGCTCTGACTTCTCAGTCTGATTCTGGCTCTGACCTCTCAGTCTGATTCTGGCTCTGACCTCTCAGTGTGTTTCGGGCTCTGACCTCTCAGTCTGATTCTGGCTGTAAGCTCTCAGTCTGATTCCGGCTCTGACCTCTCAGTCTGAATCCGGCTATGACCTCTCAGTCTTATTCTGGCTCTGACCTCTCAGTCTGATTCTGGCTCTGACCTCTCAGTCTGATTCTGGCTCTGACCTCTCAGTCTGATTCCGGCTCTAACCTCTCAGTCTGATTCCGGCTCTGACTTCTCAGTCTGATTCCGGCTCTGACCTCTCAGTCTGATTCCGGCTCTGACTTCTCAGTCTGATTCCGGCTCTGACCTCACAGTCTGATTCCGGCTCTGACCTCTCAGTCGGATTCCGGCTCTGACCTTTCAGTCTGATTCTGGCTCTGACTTCTCAGTCTGATTCTGGCTCTGACCTCTCAGTCTGATTCCGGCTCTAACCTCTCAGTCTGATTCTGGCTCTGAGCTCTCAGTCTGAATCCGGCTCTGACCTTTCAGTCTGATTCTGGCTCTGACCTCTCAGTCTGATTCTGGCTCTGACCTCTCAGTCTGATTCCGGCTCTAACCTCTCAGTCTGATTCTGGCTCTGAGCTCTCAGTCTGAATCCGGCTCTGACCTTTCAGTCTGATTCTGGCTCTGACCTCTCAGTCTGAATCCGGCTATGACCTCTCAGTCTTATTCTGGCTCTGACTTCTCAGTCTGAATCCGGCTCTGACCTCTCAGTCTGATTCTGGCTCTGACCTCTCAGTCTGATTCCGGCTCTGACCTCTCAGTCTGATTCCGGCTCTGACTTCTCAGTCTGATTCTAGCTCTGACCTCTCAGTCTGACTCCGGCTCTGACTTCTCAGTCTGATTCTGGCTCTGACCTCTCAGTCTGATTCCGGATCTGACCTCTCAGTCTGATTCCGGCTCTGACCTCTCAGTCTGATTCTGGCTCTGACCTCTCAGTGTGTTTCGGGCTCTGACCTCTCAGTCTGATTCTGGCTGTAAGCTCTCAGTCTGATTCCGGCTCTGAGCTCTCAGTCTGATTCTGGCTCTGACCTCTCAGTCTGATTCCGGCTCTGACCTCTCTGTCTGATTCTGGCTCTGACCTCTCAGTCTGATTCCGGCTCTGACCTCTCAGTCTGATTCTGGCTCTGAGCTCTCAGTCTGAATACGGCTCTGACCTTTCAGTCTGATTCTGGCTCTGACCTCTCAGTCTGAATCCGGCTATGACCTCTCAGTCTGATTCTGGCTCTAACTTCTCAGTCTGATTCTGGCTCTGACCTCTCAGTCTGATTCCGGCTCTGACTTCTCAGTCTGATTCCGGCTCTGACCTCACAGTCTGATTCCGGCTCTGACCTCTCAGTCGGATTCCGGCTCTGACCTCTCAGTCTGATTCCGGCTCTGACCTCTCAGTCTGATTCCCTCTCTGACCTCTCAGTCTGATTCCGGCTCTGACCTCTCAGTCTGATTCTGGCTCTGACCTCTCAGTGTGTTTCGGGCTCTGACCTCTCAGTCTGATTCTGGCTCTGACCTCTCAGTCTGATTCCGGCTCTGACCTTTCAGTCTGATTCTGGCTATGACTTCTCAGTCTGATTCTGGCTCTGACCTCTCAGTCTGATTCTGGCTCTGACCTCTCAGTCTGATTCCGGCTCTGACCTCTCAGTCTGATTCTGGCTCTGACTTCTCAGTCTGAATCCGGCTCTGACCTCTCAGTCTGATTCCGGCTCTGACCTCTCAGTCTGATTCTGGCTCTGACTTCTCAGTCTGAATCCGACTCTGACCTCTCAGTCTGATTCTGGCTCTGACTTCTCAGTCTTATTCCGGCTCTGACCTCTCAGTCTGATTCCGGCTCTGACCTCTCAGTCTGTTTCGGGCTTTGACCTCTCAGTTTGAATCCGGCTCTGACCTCTCAGTCTGATTCTGGCTCTGACCTCTCAGTCTGTTTCGGGCTCTAACTTCTCAGTCTTAGTCCGGCTCTGACTTCTCAGTCTGATTCCGGCTCTGACCTCTCTGTCTGATTCTGGCTCTGACCTCTCAGTCTGATTCTGGCTCTGACCTCTCAGTCTGTTTCGGGCTCTGACTTCTCAGTCCTAGTCCGGCTCTGACTTCTCAGTCTGATTCTGGCTCTGACCTCTCAGTCTGATTCCGGCTCTGACTTCTCAGTCTGATTCCGGCTCTGACCTCTCAGTCTGATTCTGGCTCTGACCTCTCAGTCTGTTTCGGGCTCTGACTTCTCAGTCTGATTCCGGCTCTGACTTCTCAGTCTGATTCTGGCTCTGACCTCTCAGTCTGATTCCGGCTCTGACTTCTCAGTCTGATTCCGGCTCTGACCTCTCAGTCTGAATCCGGCTCTGACCTCTCAGTCTGATTCTGGCTCTGACCTTTCAGTCTGAATCCGGCTCTGACCTCTCAGTCTGATTCTGGCTCTGACCTCTCAGTCTGTTTCGGGCTCTGACCTCTCAGTCTGATTCCAGCTCTGACTTCTCAGTCTGATTCCGGCTCTGACCTCTCAGTCTGATTCCTGCTCTGACTTCTCAGTCTGATTCCGGCTCTGACCTCTCAGTCTGATTCCGGCTCTGACCTCACAGTCTGATTCCGGCTCTGACCTCTATGTCTGATTCTGGCTCTGACTTCTCAGTCTTATTCCGGCTCTGACCTCTCAGTCTGATTCCGGCTCTGACCTCTCAGTCTGATTCTGGCTCTGACTTCTCAGTCTGATTCCGGCTCTAACCTCTCAGTCTGATTCCGGCTCTGACCTCTCAGTCTGATTCTGGCTCTGACCTCTCAGTTTGAATCCGGCTCTGACCTCTCAGTCTGATTCTGGCTCTGACCTCTCAGTCTGTTTCGGGCTCTGACTTCTCAGTCTGATTCCGGCTCTGACTTCTCAGTCTGATTCTGGCTCTGACCTCTCAGTCTGATTCCGGCTCTGACTTCTCAGTCTGATTCCGGCTCTGACCTCTCAGTCTAAATCCGGCTCTGACCTCTCAGTCTGATTCCGGCTCTGACCTCTCAGTCTGATTCCGGCTCTGACCTTTCAGTCTGATTCCGGCTCTGACCTCTCAGTCTGATTCCGGCTCTGACCTCTCAGTCTGATTCCGGCTCTGACCTCTCAGTCTGATTCTGGCTCTGACCTCTCAGTCTGTTTCGGGCTCTGACCTCTCAGTCTTATTCTGGCTCTGAGCTCTCAGTCTGAATCCGGCTCTGACCTCTCAGTCTGAATCCGGCTCTGACCTCTCAGTCTGATTCTGGCTCTGACCTCTCAGTCTGTTTCGGGCTCTGACTTCTCAGTCTGATTCCGGCTCTGACTTCTCAGTCTGATTCCGGCTCTGACCTCTCAGTCTGATTCTGGCTCTGACTTCTCAGTCTGAATCCGGCTCTGACCTCTCAGTCTGATTCTGGCTCTGACTTCTCAGTCTTATTCCGGCTCTGACCTCTCAGTCTGATTCCGGCTCTGACCTCTCAGTCTGATTCCGGCTCTGACTTCTCAGTCTGATTCCGGCTCTGACCTCTCAGTCTGATTCCGGCTCTGACCTCTCAGTCTGATTCTGGCTCTGACCTCTCAGTTTGAATCCGGCTCTGACCTCTCAGTCTGATTCTGGCTCTGACCTCTCAGTCTGTTTCGGGCTCTGACTTCTCAGTCTGATTCCGGCTCTGACTTCTCAGTCTGATTCTGGCTCTGACCTCTCAGTCTGATTCCGGCTCTGACTTCTCAGTCTGATTCCGGCTCTGACCTCACAGTCTGATTCCGGCTCTGACCTCTCAGTCGGATTCCGGCTCTGACCTTTCAGTCTGATTCTGGCTCTGACTTCTCAGTCTGATTCTGGCTCTGACCTCTCAGTCTGAATCCGGCTCTGACCTCTCAGTCTGATTCTGGCTCTGACCTCTCAGTCTGAATCCGGCTCTGACCTCTCAGTCTGATTCTGGCTCTGACCTCTCAGTCTGAATCCGGCTCTGACCTCTCAGTCTGATTCTGGCTCTGACCTCTCAGTCTGTTTCGGGCTCTGACCTCTCAGTCTGATTCTGGCTCTGACTTCTCAGTCTTATTCCGGCTCTGACCTCTCAGTCTGATTCCGGCTCTGACCTCTCAGTCTGATTCCGGCTCTGACTTCTCAGTCTGATTCCGGCTCTGACCTCTCAGTCTGATTCTGGCTCTGACCTCTCAGTTTGAATCCGGCTCTGACCTCTCAGTCTGATTCTGGCTCTGACCTCTCAGTCTGTTTCGGGCTCTGACTTCTCAGTCTGATTCCGGCTCTGACTTCTCAGTCTGATTCTGGCTCTGACCTCTCAGTCTGATTCCGGCTCTGACTTCTCAGTCTGATTCCGACTCTGACCTCACAGTCTGATTCCGGCTCTGACCTCTCAGTCGGATTCCGGCTCTGACCTTTCAGTCTGATTCTGGCTCTGACTTCTCAGTCTGATTCTGGCTCTGACCTCTCAGTCTGATTCTGGCTCTGACCTCTCAGTCTGATTCCGGCTCTGACTTCTCAGTCTGATTCCGGCTCTGACCTCTCAGTCTGATTCCGGCTCTGACCTCACAGTCTGATTCCGGCTCTGACCTCTCAGTCGGATTCCGGCTCTGACCTTTCAGTCTGATTCTGGCTCTGACTTCTCAGTCTGATTCTGGCTCTGACCTCTCAGTCTGAATCCGGCTCTGACCTTTCAGTCTGATTCTGGCTCTGACCTCTCAGTCTGAATCCGGCTATGACCTCTCAGTCTTATTCTGGCTCTGACTTCTCAGTCTGAATCCGGCTCTGACCTCTCAGTCTGATTCTGGCTCTGACTTCTCAGTCTGATTCTGGCTCTGACCTCTCAGTCTGATTCCGGCTCTGACTTCTCAGTCTGATTCTAGCTCTGACCTCTCAGTCTGAATCCGGCTCTGACCTTTCAGTCTGATTCTGGCTCTGACTTCTCAGTCTGATTCTGGCTCTGACCTCTCAGTCTGATTCTGGCTCTGACCTCTCAGTCTGATTCCGGCTCTGACCTCTCAGTCTGATTCCGGCTCTGACTTCTCAGTCTGATTCTAGCTCTGACCTCTCAGTCTGACTCCGGCTCTGACTTCTCAGTCTGATTCTGGCTCTGACCTCTCAGTCTGATTCCGGATCTGACCTCTCAGTCTGATTCCGGCTCTGACCTCTCAGTCTGATTCTGGCTCTGACCTCTCAGTGTGTTTCGGGCTCTGACCTCTCAGTCTGATTCTGGCTGTAAGCTCTCAGTCTGATTCCGGCTCTGACCTCTCAGTCTGAATCCGGCTATGACCTCTCAGTCTTATTCTGGCTCTGACTTCTCAGTCTGATTCTGGCTCTGACCTCTCAGTCTGATTCTGGCTCTGACCTCTCAGTCTGATTCCGGCTCTAACCTCTCAGTCTGATTCCGGCTCTGACTTCTCAGTCTGATTCCGGCTCTGACCTCTCAGTCTGATTCCGGCTCTGACTTCTCAGTCTGATTCCGGCTCTGACCTCACAGTCTGATTCCGGCTCTGACCTCTCAGTCGGATTCCGGCTCTGACCTTTCAGTCTGATTCTGGCTCTGACTTCTCAGTCTGATTCTGGCTCTGACCTCTCAGTCTGATTCCGGCTCTAACCTCTCAGTCTGATTCTGGCTCTGAGCTCTCAGTCTGAATCCGGCTCTGACCTTTCAGTCTGATTCTGGCTCTGACCTCTCAGTCTGATTCTGGCTCTGACCTCTCAGTCTGATTCCGGCTCTAACCTCTCAGTCTGATTCTGGCTCTGAGCTCTCAGTCTGAATCCGGCTCTGACCTTTCAGTCTGATTCTGGCTCTGACCTCTCAGTCTGAATCCGGCTATGACCTCTCAGTCTTATTCTGGCTCTGACTTCTCAGTCTGAATCCGGCTCTGACCTCTCAGTCTGATTCTGGCTCTGACCTCTCAGTCTGATTCCGGCTCTGACTTCTCAGTCTGATTCTAGCTCTGACCTCTCAGTCTGACTCCGGCTCTGACTTCTCAGTCTGATTCTGGCTCTGACCTCTCAGTCTGATTCCGGATCTGACCTCTCAGTCTGATTCCGGCTCTGACCTCTCAGTCTGATTCTGGCTCTGACCTCTCAGTGTGTTTCGGGCTCTGACCTCTCAGTCTGATTCTGGCTGTAAGCTCTCAGTCTGATTCCGGCTCTGACCTCTCAGTCTGATTCTGGCTCTGACCTCTCAGTCTGATTCCGGCTCTGACCTCTCTGTCTGATTCTGGCTCTGACCTCTCAGTCTGATTCCGGCTCTGACCTCTCAGTCTGATTCTGGCTCTGAGCTCTCAGTCTGAATCCGGCTATGACCTCTCAGTCTGATTCTGGCTCTGACTTCTCAGTCTGATTCTGGCTCTGACCTATCAGTCTGATTCCGGCTCTGACTTCTCAGTCTGATTCCGGCTCTGACCTCACAGTCTGATTCCGGCTCTGACCTCTCAGTCGGATTCCGGCTCTGACCTCTCAGTCTGATTCCGGCTCTGACCTCTCAGTCTGATTCCCTCTCTGACCTCTCAGTCTGATTCCGGCTCTGACCTCTCAGTCTGATTCTGGCTCTGACCTCTCAGTGTGTTTCGGGCTCTGACCTCTCAGTCTGATTCTGGCTCTGACCTCTCAGTCTGATTCCGGCTCTGACCTTTCAGTCTGATTCTGGCTATGACTTCTCAGTCTGATTCTGGCTCTGACCTCTCAGTCTGATTCTGGCTCTGACCTCTCAGTCTGATTCCGGCTCTGACCTCTCAGTCTGATTCTGGCTCTGACTTCTCAGTCTGAATCCGGCTCTGACCTCTCAGTCTGATTCCGGCTCTGACCTCTCAGTCTGATTCTGGCTCTGACTTCTCAGTCTGAATCCGACTCTGACCTCTCAGTCTGATTCTGGCTCTGACTTCTCAGTCTTATTCCGGCTCTGACCTCTCAGTCTGATTCCGGCTCTGACCTCTCAGTCTGTTTCGGGCTCTGACCTCTCAGTCTGTTTCGGGCTCTGACTTCTCAGTCTTAGTCCGGCTCTGACTTCTCAGTCTGATTCCGGCTCTGACCTCTCTGTCTGATTCTGGCTCTGACCTCTCAGTCTGTTTCGGGCTCTGACTTCTCAGTCTTAGTCCGGTTTTGACTTCTCAGTCTGATTCCGGCTCTGACCTCTCTGTCTGATTCTGGCTCTGACCTCTCAGTTTGAATCCGGCTCTGACCTCTCAGTCTGATTCTGGCTCTGACCTCTCAGTCTGTTTCGGGCTCTGACTTCTCAGTCCTAGTCCGGCTCTGACTTCTCAGTCTGATTCTGGCTCTGACCTCTCAGTCTGATTCCGGCTCTGACTTCTCAGTCTGATTCCGGCTCTGACCTCTCAGTCTGAATCCGGCTCTGACCTCTCAGTCTGATTCTGGCTCTGACCTTTCAGTCTGAATCCGGCTCTGACTTCTCAGTCTGATTCCGGCTCTGACCTCTCAGTCTGATTCTGGCTCTGACTTCTCAGTCTGAATCAGGCTCTGACCTCTCAGTCTGATTCTGGCTCTGACTTCTCAGTCTTATTACGGCTCTGACCTCTCTGTCTGATTCCGGCTCTGACCTCTCAGTCTGATTCCGGCTCTGACTTCTCAGTCTGAATCCGGCTCTGACCTCTCAGTCTGATTCTGGCTCTGACTTCTCAGTCTTATTCCGGCTCTGACCTCTCAGTCTGATTCCGGCTCTGACCTCTCAGTCTGTTTCGGGCTCTGACCTCTCAGTCTGATTCCAGCTCTGACTTCTCAGTCTGATTCCGGCTCTGACCTCTCAGTCTGATTCCTGCTCTGACTTCTCAGTCTGATTCCGGCTCTGACCTCTCAGTCTGATTCCGGCTCTGACCTCACAGTCTGATTCCGGCTCTGACCTCTATGTCTGATTCTGGCTCTGACCTCTCAGTCTGATTCTGGCTCTGACTTCTCAGTCTTATTCCGGCTCTGACCTCTCAGTCTGATTCCGGCTCTGACCTCTCAGTCTGATTCTGGCTCTGACTTCTCAGTCTGATTCCGGCTCTAACCTCTCAGTCTGATTCCGGCTCTGACCTCTCAGTCTGATTCTGGCTCTGACCTCTCAGTTTGAATCCGGCTCTGACCTCTCAGTCTGATTCTGGCTCTGACCTCTCAGTCTGTTTCGGGCTCTGACTTCTCAGTCTGATTCCGGCTCTGACTTCTCAGTCTGATTCTGGCTCTGACCTCTCAGTCTGATTCCGGCTCTGACTTCTCAGTCTGATTCCGGCTCTGACCTCTCAGTCTAAATCCGGCTCTGACCTCTCAGTCTGATTCCGGCTCTGACCTCTCAGTCTGATTCCGGCTCTGACCTTTCAGTCTGATTCCGGCTCTGACCTCTCAGTCTGATTCCGGCTCTGACCTCTCAGTCTGATTCCGGCTCTGACCTCTCAGTCTGATTCTGGCTCTGACCTCTCAGTCTGTTTCGGGCTCTGACCTCTCAGTCTTATTCTGGCTCTGAGCTCTCAGTCTGAATCCGGCTCTGACCTCTCAGTCTGAATCCGGCTCTGACCTCTCAGTCTGATTCTGGCTCTGACCTCTCAGTCTGTTTCGGGCTCTGACTTCTCAGTCTGATTCCGGCTCTGACTTCTCAGTCTGATTCCGGCTCTGACCTCTCAGTCTGATTCTGGCTCTGACTTCTCAGTCTGAATCCGGCTCTGACCTCTCAGTCTGATTCTGGCTCTGACTTCTCAATCTTATTCCGGCTCTGACCTCTCAGTCTGATTCCGGCTCTGACCTCTCAGTCTGATTCCGGCTCTGACTTCTCAGTCTGATTCCGGCTCTGACCTCTCAGTCTGATTCCGGCTCTGACCTCTCAGTCTGATTCTGGCTCTGACCTCTCAGTTTGAATCCGGCTCTGACCTCTCAGTCTGATTCTGGCTCTGACCTCTCAGTCTGAATCCGGCTATGACCTCTCAGTCTGATTCTGGCTCTGACTTCTCAGTCTGATTCTGGCTCTGACCTCTCAGTCTGATTCCGGCTCTGACTTCTCAGTCTGATTCCGGCTCTGACCTCACAGTCTGATTCCGGCTCTGACCTCTCAGTCGGATTCCGGCTCTGACCTCTCAGTCTGATTCCGGCTCTGACCTCTCAGTCTGATTCCCTCTCTGACCTCTCAGTCTGATTCCGGCTCTGACCTCTCAGTCTGATTCTGGCTCTGACCTCTCAGTGTGTTTCGGGCTCTGACCTCTCAGTCTGATTCTGGCTCTGACCTCTCAGTCTGATTCCGGCTCTGACCTTTCAGTCTGATTCTGGCTATGACTTCTCAGTCTGATTCTGGCTCTGACCTCTCAGTCTGATTCTGGCTCTGACCTCTCAGTCTGATTCCGGCTCTGACCTCTCAGTCTGATTCTGGCTCTGACTTCTCAGTCTGAATCCGGCTCTGACCTCTCAGTCTGATTCCGGCTCTGACCTCTCAGTCTGATTCTGGCTCTGACTTCTCAGTCTGAATCCGACTCTGACCTCTCAGTCTGATTCTGGCTCTGACTTCTCAGTCTTATTCCGGCTCTGACCTCTCAGTCTGATTCCGGCTCTGACCTCTCAGTCTGTTTCGGGCTTTGACCTCTCAGTTTGAATCCGGCTCTGACCTCTCAGTCTGATTCTGGCTCTGACCTCTCAGTCTGTTTCGGGCTCTAACTTCTCAGTCTTAGTCCGGCTCTGACTTCTCAGTCTGATTCCGGCTCTGACCTCTCTGTCTGATTCTGGCTCTGACCTCTCAGTCTGATTCTGGCTCTGACCTCTCAGTCTGTTTCGGGCTCTGACTTCTCAGTCCTAGTCCGGCTCTGACTTCTCAGTCTGATTCTGGCTCTGACCTCTCAGTCTGATTCCGGCTCTGACTTCTCAGTCTGATTCCGGCTCTGACCTCTCAGTCTGATTCTGGCTCTGACCTCTCAGTCTGTTTCGGGCTCTGACTTCTCAGTCCTAGTCCGGCTCTGACTTCTCAGTCTGATTCTGGCTCTGACCTCTCAGTCTGATTCCGGCTCTGACTTCTCAGTCTGATTCCGGCTCTGACCTCTCAGTCTGAATCCGGCTCTGACCTCTCAGTCTGATTCTGGCTCTGACCTTTCAGTCTGAATCCGGCTCTGACCTCTCAGTCTGATTCTGGCTCTGACCTCTCAGTCTGTTTCGGGCTCTGACCTCTCAGTCTGATTCCAGCTCTGACTTCTCAGTCTGATTCCGGCTCTGACCTCTCAGTCTGATTCCTGCTCTGACTTCTCAGTCTGATTCCGGCTCTGACCTCTCAGTCTGATTCCGGCTCTGACCTCACAGTCTGATTCCGGCTCTGACCTCTATGTCTGATTCTGGCTCTGACTTCTCAGTCTTATTCCGGCTCTGACCTCTCAGTCTGATTCCGGCTCTGACCTCTCAGTCTGATTCTGGCTCTGACTTCTCAGTCTGATTCCGGCTCTAACCTCTCAGTCTGATTCCGGCTCTGACCTCTCAGTCTGATTCTGGCTCTGACCTCTCAGTTTGAATCCGGCTCTGACCTCTCAGTCTGATTCTGGCTCTGACCTCTCAGTCTGTTTCGGGCTCTGACTTCTCAGTCTGATTCCGGCTCTGACTTCTCAGTCTGATTCTGGCTCTGACCTCTCAGTCTGATTCCGGCTCTGACTTCTCAGTCTGATTCCGGCTCTGACCTCTCAGTCTAAATCCGGCTCTGACCTCTCAGTCTGATTCCGGCTCTGACCTCTCAGTCTGATTCCGGCTCTGACCTTTCAGTCTGATTCCGGCTCTGACCTCTCAGTCTGATTCCGGCTCTGACCTCTCAGTCTGATTCCGGCTCTGACCTCTCAGTCTGATTCTGGCTCTGACCTCTCAGTCTGTTTCGGGCTCTGACCTCTCAGTCTTATTCTGGCTCTGAGCTCTCAGTCTGAATCCGGCTCTGACCTCTCAGTCTGAATCCGGCTCTGACCTCTCAGTCTGATTCTGGCTCTGACCTCTCAGTCTGTTTCGGGCTCTGACTTCTCAGTCTGATTCCGGCTCTGACTTCTCAGTCTGATTCCGGCTCTGACCTCTCAGTCTGATTCTGGCTCTGACTTCTCAGTCTGAATCCGGCTCTGACCTCTCAGTCTGATTCTGGCTCTGACTTCTCAGTCTTATTCCGGCTCTGACCTCTCAGTCTGATTCCGGCTCTGACCTCTCAGTCTGATTCCGGCTCTGACTTCTCAGTCTGATTCCGGCTCTGACCTCTCAGTCTGATTCCGGCTCTGACCTCTCAGTCTGATTCTGGCTCTGACCTCTCAGTTTGAATCCGGCTCTGACCTCTCAGTCTGATTCTGGCTCTGACCTCTCAGTCTGTTTCGGGCTCTGACTTCTCAGTCTGATTCCGGCTCTGACTTCTCAGTCTGATTCTGGCTCTGACCTCTCAGTCTGATTCCGGCTCTGACTTCTCAGTCTGATTCCGGCTCTGACCTCACAGTCTGATTCCGGCTCTGACCTCTCAGTCGGATTCCGGCTCTGACCTTTCAGTCTGATTCTGGCTCTGACTTCTCAGTCTGATTCTGGCTCTGACCTCTCAGTCTGAATCCGGCTCTGACCTCTCAGTCTGATTCTGGCTCTGACCTCTCAGTCTGAATCCGGCTCTGACCTCTCAGTCTGATTCTGGCTCTGACCTCTCAGTCTGAATCCGGCTCTGACCTCTCAGTCTGATTCTGGCTCTGACCTCTCAGTCTGTTTCGGGCTCTGACCTCTCAGTCTGATTCTGGCTCTGACTTCTCAGTCTTATTCCGGCTCTGACCTCTCAGTCTGATTCCGGCTCTGACCTCTCAGTCTGATTCCGGCTCTGACTTCTCAGTCTGATTCCGGCTCTGACCTCTCAGTCTGATTCTGGCTCTGACCTCTCAGTTTGAATCCGGCTCTGACCTCTCAGTCTGATTCTGGCTCTGACCTCTCAGTCTGTTTCGGGCTCTGACTTCTCAGTCTGATTCCGGCTCTGACTTCTCAGTCTGATTCTGGCTCTGACCTCTCAGTCTGATTCCGGCTCTGACTTCTCAGTCTGATTCCGACTCTGACCTCACAGTCTGATTCCGGCTCTGACCTCTCAGTCGGATTCCGGCTCTGACCTTTCAGTCTGATTCTGGCTCTGACTTCTCAGTCTGATTCTGGCTCTGACCTCTCAGTCTGATTCTGGCTCTGACCTCTCAGTCTGATTCCGGCTCTGACTTCTCAGTCTGATTCCGGCTCTGACCTCTCAGTCTGATTCCGGCTCTGACCTCACAGTCTGATTCCGGCTCTGACCTCTCAGTCGGATTCCGGCTCTGACCTTTCAGTCTGATTCTGGCTCTGACTTCTCAGTCTGATTCTGGCTTTGACCTCTCAGTCTGAATCCGGCTCTGACCTTTCAGTCTGATTCTGGCTCTGACCTCTCAGTCTGAATCCGGCTATGACCTCTCAGTCTTATTCTGGCTCTGACTTCTCAGTCTGAATCCGGCTCTGACCTCTCAGTCTGATTCTGGCTCTGACTTCTCAGTCTGATTCTGGCTCTGACCTCTCAGTCTGATTCCGGCTCTGACTTCTCAGTCTGATTCTAGCTCTGACCTCTCAGTCTGAATCCGGCTCTGACCTTTCAGTCTGATTCTGGCTCTGACTTCTCAGTCTGATTCTGGCTCTGACCTCTCAGTCTGATTCTGGCTCTGACCTCTCAGTCTGATTCCGGCTCTGACCTCTCAGTCTGATTCCGGCTCTGACTTCTCAGTCTGATTCTAGCTCTGACCTCTCAGTCTGACTCCGGCTCTGACTTCTCAGTCTGATTCTGGCTCTGACCTCTCAGTCTGATTCCGGATCTGACCTCTCAGTCTGATTCCGGCTCTGACCTCTCAGTCTGATTCTGGCTCTGACCTCTCAGTGTGTTTCGGGCTCTGACCTCTCAGTCTGATTCTGGCTGTAAGCTCTCAGTCTGATTCCGGCTCTGACCTCTCAGTCTGATTCTGGCTCTGAGCTCTCAGTCTGAATCCGGCTCTGACCTTTCAGTCTGATTCTGGCTCTGACCTCTCAGTCTGAATCCGGCTATGACCTCTCAGTCTTATTCTGGCTCTGACTTCTCAGTCTGAATCCGGCTCTGACCTCTCAGTCTGATTCTGGCTCTGACCTCTCAGTCTGATTCCGGCTCTAACCTCTCAGTCTGATTCCGGCTCTGACTTCTCAGTCTGATTCCGGCTCTGACCTCTCAGTCTGATTCCGGCTCTGACTTCTCAGTCTGATTCCGGCTCTGACCTCACAGTCTGATTCCGGCTCTGACCTCTCAGTCGGATTCCGGCTCTGACCTTTCAGTCTGATTCTGGCTCTGACTTCTCAGTCTGATTCTGGCTCTGACCTCTCAGTCTGATTCTGGCTCTGACCTCTCAGTCTGATTCCGGCTCTAACCTCTCAGTCTGATTCTGGCTCTGAGCTCTCAGTCTGAATCCGGCTCTGACCTTTCAGTCTGATTCTGGCTCTGACCTCTCAGTCTGATTCTGGCTCTGACCTCTCAGTCTGATTCCGGCTCTAACCTCTCAGTCTGATTCTGGCTCTGAGCTCTCAGTCTGAATCCGGCTCTGACCTTTCAGTCTGATTCTGGCTCTGACCTCTCAGTCTGAATCCGGCTATGACCTCTCAGTCTTATTCTGGCTCTGACTTCTCAGTCTGAATCCGGCTCTGACCTCTCAGTCTGATTCTGGCTCTGACCTCTCAGTCTGATTCCGGCTCTGACTTCTCAGTCTGATTCTAGCTCTGACCTCTCAGTCTGACTCCGGCTCTGACTTCTCAGTCTGATTCTGGCTCTGACCTCTCAGTCTGATTCCGGATCTGACCTCTCAGTCTGATTCCGGCTCTGACCTCTCAGTCTGATTCTGGCTCTGACCTCTCAGTGTGTTTCGGGCTCTGACCTCTCAGTCTGATTCTGGCTGTAAGCTCTCAGTCTGATTCCGGCTCTGACCTCTCAGTCTGATTCTGGCTCTGACCTCTCAGTCTGATTCCGGCTCTGACCTCTCTGTCTGATTCTGGCTCTGACCTCTCAGTCTGATTCCGGCTCTGACCTCTCAGTCTGATTCTGGCTCTGAGCTCTCAGTCTGAATCCGGCTATGACCTCTCAGTCTGATTCTGGCTCTGACTTCTCAGTCTGATTCTGGCTCTGACCTATCAGTCTGATTCCGGCTCTGACTTCTCAGTCTTATTCCGGCTCTGACCTCTCAGTCTGATTCCGGCTCTGACCTCTCAGTCTGATTCCGGCTCTGACTTCTCAGTCTGATTCCGGCTCTGACCTCTCAGTCTGATTCCGGCTCTGACCTCTCAGTCTGATTCTGGCTCTGACCTCTCAGTTTGAATCCGGCTCTGACCTCTCAGAATGATTCTGGCTCTGACCTCTCAGTCTGTTTCGGGCTCTGACTTCTCAGTCTGATTCCGGCTCTGACTTCTCAGTCTGATTCTAGCTCTGAGCTCTCAGTCTGAATCCGGCTCTGACCTTTCAGTCTGATTCTGGCTCTGACCTCTCAGTCTGAATCCGGCTATGACCTCTCAGTCTGATTCTGGCTCTGACTTCTCAGTCTGATTCTGGCTCTGACCTCTCAGTCTGATTCCGGCTCTGACTTCTCAGTCTGATTCCGGCTCTGACCTCACAGTCTGATTCCGGCTCTGACCTCTCAGTCGGATTCCGGCTCTGACCTCTCAGTCTGATTCCGGCTCTGACCTCTCAGTCTGATTCCCTCTCTGACCTCTCAGTCTGATTCCGGCTCTGACCTCTCAGTCTGATTCTGGCTCTGACCTCTCAGTGTGTTTCGGGCTCTGACCTCTCAGTCTGATTCTGGCTCTGACCTCTCAGTCTGATTCCGGCTCTGACCTTTCAGTCTGATTCTGGCTATGACTTCTCAGTCTGATTCTGGCTCTGACCTCTCAGTCTGATTCTGGCTCTGACCTCTCAGTCTGATTCCGGCTCTGACCTCTCAGTCTGATTCTGGCTCTGACTTCTCAGTCTGAATCCGGCTCTGACCTCTCAGTCTGATTCCGGCTCTGACCTCTCAGTCTGATTCTGGCTCTGACTTCTCAGTCTGAATCCGACTCTGACCTCTCAGTCTGATTCTGGCTCTGACTTCTCAGTCTTATTCCGGCTCTGACCTCTCAGTCTGATTCCGGCTCTGACCTCTCAGTCTGTTTCGGGCTCTGACCTCTCAGTTTGAATCCGGCTCTGACCTCTCAGTCTGATTCTGGCTCTGACCTCTCAGTCTGTTTCGGGCTCTGACTTCTCAGTCTTTGTCCGGCTCTGACTTCTCAGTCTGATTCCGGCTCTGACCTCTCTGTCTGATTCTGGCTCTGACCTCTCAGTTTGAATCCGGCTCTGACCTCTCAGTCTGATTCTGGCTCTGACCTCTCAGTCTGTTTCGGGCTCTGACTTCTCAGTCCTAGTCCGGCTCTGACTTCTCAGTCTGATTCTGGCTCTGACCTCTCAGTCTGATTCCGGCTCTGACTTCTCAGTCTGATTCCGGCTTTGACCTCTCAGTCTGAATCCGGCTCTGACCTCTCAGTCTGATTCTGGCTCTGACCTTTCAGTCTGAATCCGGCTCTGACCTCTCAGTCTGATTCTGGCTCTGACCTCTCAGTCTGTTTCGGGCTCTGACCTCTCAGTCTGATTCCAGCTCTGACTTCTCAGTCTGATTCCGGCTCTGACCTCTCAGTCTGATTCCTGCTCTGACTTCTCAGTCTGATTCCGGCTCTGACCTCTCAGTCTGATTCCGGCTCTGACCTCACAGTCTGATTCCGGCTCTGACCTCTATGTCTGATTCTGGCTCTGACCTCTCAGTCTGATTCTGGCTCTGACTTCTCAGTCTTATTCCGGCTCTGACCTCTCAGTCTGATTCCGGCTCTGACCTCTCAGTCTGATTCTGGCTCTGACTTCTCAGTCTGATTCCGGCTCTAACCTCTCAGTCTGATTCCGGCTCTGACCTCTCAGTCTGATTCTGGCTCTGACCTCTCAGTTTGAATCCGGCTCTGACCTCTCAGTCTGATTCTGGCTCTGACCTCTCAGTCTGTTTCGGGCTCTGACTTCTCAGTCTGATTCCGGCTCTGACTTCTCAGTCTGATTCTGGCTCTGACCTCTCAGTCTGATTCCGGCTCTGACTTCTCAGTCTGATTCCGGCTCTGACCTCTCAGTCTAAATCCGGCTCTGACCTCTCAGTCTGATTCCGGCTCTGACCTCTCAGTCTGATTCCGGCTCTGACCTTTCAGTCTGATTCCGGCTCTGACCTCACAGTCTGATTCCGGCTCTGACCTCTCAGTCTGATTCCGGCTCTGACCTCTCAGTCTGATTCTGGCTCTGACCTCTCAGTCTGTTTCGGGCTCTGACCTCTCAGTCTTATTCTGGCTCTGAGCTCTCAGTCTGAATCCGGCTCTGACCTCTCAGTCTGAATCCGGCTCTGACCTCTCAGTCTGATTCTGGCTCTGACCTCTCAGTCTGTTTCGGGCTCTGACTTCTCAGTCTGATTCCGGCTCTGACTTCTCAGTCTCATTCCGGCTCTGACCTCTCAGTCTGATTCTGGCTCTGACTTCTCAGTCTGAATCCGGCTCTGACCTCTCAGTCTGATTCTGGCTCTGACTTCTCAGTCTTATTCCGGCTCTGACCTCTCAGTCTGATTCCGGCTCTGACCTCTCAGTCTGATTCCGGCTCTGACTTCTCAGTCTGATTCCGGCTCTGACCTCTCAGTCTGATTCCGGCTCTGACCTCTCAGTCTGATTCTGGCTCTGACCTCTCAGTTTGAATCCGGCTCTGACCTCTCAGTCTGATTCTGGCTCTGACCTCTCAGTCTGTTTCGGGCTCTGACTTCTCAGTCTGATTCCGGCTCTGACTTCTCAGTCTGATTCTGGCTCTGACCTCTCAGTCTGATTCCGGCTCTGACTTCTCAGTCTGATTCCGGCTCTGACCTCACAGTCTGATTCCGGCTCTGACCTCTCAGTCGGATTCCGGCTCTGACCTTTCAGTCTGATTCTGGCTCTGACTTCTCAGTCTGATTCTGGCTCTGACCTCTCAGTCTGAATCCGGCTCTGACCTCTCAGTCTGATTCT
>NW_027440112.1:0-22897 GCF_031893055.1 Leptodactylus fuscus
TATTAGGGAGGTGCTGTGTATAACACTATTAGTGTGGTGCTGTATATAACACTATTAGGGGGGTGCTGTGTATTAAACTATTAGGGGGGTGCTGTGTATTAAACTATTAGGGGGGTGCTGTGTATAACACTATTAGGGGGTGCTGTGTATTAAACTATTAGGGGGTGCTGTGTATAACACTATTAGGGGGGTGCTGTGTATAACACTATTAGGGGGGTGCTGTGTATAACACTATTAGGGGGGTGCTGTGTATAACACTATTATGGGGGTGCTGTGTATTAAACTATTAGTGGGTTGCTGTGTATAACACTATTATTGGGGTGCTGTGTATTAAACTATTAGGGGGGTGCTGTGTATTAAACTATTAGCGGGGTGTTGTGTATAACACTATTAGGTGTTTGCTGTGTATTAAACTATTAGGGGGGTGCTGTGTATAACACTATTAGGGGGATGCTGTATATTAAACTATTAGGGGGGTGCTATGTATAACACTATTAGGGGGGTGCTGTGTATAACACTATTAGGGGGATGCTGTATATTAAACTATTAGGGAGGTGCTGTGTATAACACTATTAGTGTGGTGCTGTAAATAACACTATTAGGGGGGTGCTGTGTATAACACTATTATGGGGGTGCTGTGTATTAAACTTTTGGTTGCTGTGTATAACACTATTAGGGGGGTGCTGTGTATTAAACTATTAGGGGGGTGCTGTGTATAACACTATTAGTGGGGTGCTGTGTATAACACTATTAGGGGGGTGCTGTGTATTAAACTATTAGGGGGTGCTGTGTATTAAACTATTAGGGGGGTGCTGTGTATAACACTATTAGGGGGTGCTGTGTATTAAACTATTAGGGGGGTGCTGTGTATAACACTATTAGGGGGGTTCTGTGTATAACACTATTATGGGGGTGCTGTGTATAACACTATTAGGGGGGTGCTGTGTATAACACTATTAGGGGGGTGCTGTGTATAACACTATTAGGGGGGTGCTTTGTATAACACTATTAGGGGGGTGCTGTGTATTAAACTATTAGGGGGGTGCTGTGTATAACACTATTAGGGGGGTGCTGTTTATTAAACTATTAGGGGGGTGCTGTGTATTAAACTATGAGGGGGGTGCTGTGTATTAAACTATTTGGGGGTGCTGTGTGTAACACTATTAAGGGGGTGCTGTTTATAACACTATTAGGGGGGTGCTGTGTATAACACTATTAGGGGGTGCTGTGTATTAAACTTTTAGGGGGGTGCTGTGTATAACACTATTAGGGGGGTGCTGTGTATTAAACTTTTAGGGGGGTGCTGTGTATTAAACTATTAGGGGGGTGCTCTGTATAACACTATTGGTAGGGTGCTGTGTATTAAACTATTAGGGGGGTGCTGTGTATAACACTATTAAGGGGGTGTTGTATATAACACTATTAGGGGGGTGCTGTGTATTAACCTATTAGGGGGGTGCTGTGTATTACACTATTAGTGTGGTGCTGTATATAACACTATTAGGGGGGTGCTGTGTATTAAACTATTAGGGGGGTGCTGTGTATTAAACTATTAGGGGGGTGCTGTGTATAACACTATTAGGGGGTGCTGTGTATTAAACTATTAGGGGGGTGATGTGTATTAAACTATTAGGGAGGTGCTGTGTATAACACTATTAGTGTGGTGCTGTATATAACACTATTAGGGGGGTGCTGTGTATTAAACTATTAGGGGGGTGCTGTGTATTAAACTATTAGGGGGGTGCTGTGTATAACACTATTAGGGGGTGCTGTGTATTAAACTATTAGGGGGGTGCTGTGTATAACACTATTAGGGGGGTGCTGTGTATAACACTATTAGGGGGGTGCTGTGTATAACACTATTAGGGGGGTGCTGTGTATAACACTATTAGGGGGGTGCTGTGTATAACACTATTATGGGGGTGCTGTGTATTAAACTATTAGTTGGTTGCTGTGTATAACACTATTAGGGGGGTGCTGTGTATTAAACTATTAGGGGGGTGCTGTGTATAACACTATTAGTGGGGTGCTGTGTATAACACTATTAGGGGGGTGCTGTGCATTAAACTATTAGGGGGGTGCTGTGTATTATACTATTAGGGGGGTGCTGTGTATAACACTATTAGGGGGTGCTGTGTATTAAACTATTAGGGGGGTGCTGTGTATAACACTATTAGGGGGTGCTGTGTATAACACTATTAGGGGGGTGCTGTGTATAACACTATTAGGGGGGTGCTGTGTATAACACTATTAGGGGGGTGCTATGTATAACACTATTAGGGGGGTGCTGTGTATTAAACTATTAGGGGGGTGCTGTGTATAACACTATTAGGAGGTGCTGTGTATTAAACTATTAGGGGGGTGCTGTGTATAACACTATTAGGGGGGTGCTGTGTATAACACTATTAGGGGGGTGCTGTGTATAACACTATTAGTGGGGTTCTGTGTATAACACTATTATGGGGGTGCTCTGTATTAAACTATTAGGGGGGTGCTGTGTATAACACTATTAGGGGGGTGCTGTGTATTAAACTATTAGGGGGTGCTGTGTATAACACTATTAGTGGGGTGCTGTGTATAACACTATTAGGGGGGTGCTGTGTATTAAACTATTAGGGGGTGCTGTGTATGAAACTATTAGGGGGGTGTTGTGTATAACACTATTAGGGGGTGCTGTGTATTAAACTATTAGGGGGGTGCTGCGTATAACACTATTAGGGGGGTGCTGTGTATTAAACTATTAGGGGGGTGCTGTGTATAACACTATTAGGGGGGTGCTGTGTATTAAACTTTTAGGGGGGTGCTGTGTATTAAACTATTAGGGGGGTGCTCTGTATAACACTATTAGGGGGGTGCTGTGTATTAAACTATTAGGGGGGTGCTGTGTATAACACTATTAAGGGGGTGTTGTGTATAACACTATTAGGGGGGTGCTGTGTATTAACCTATTAGGGGGGTGCTGTGTATAACACTATTAGGGGGGTGCTGTGTATTAAACTATTAGGGGGGTGCTGTGTATAACACTATTAGGGGGGTGCTGTTTATAACACTATCAGGGGGGTGCTGTGTATTAAACTAATAGGGGGGTGCTGTGTATAACACTATTAGGGGGGTGCTGTGTATTAAACTATTAGGGAGGTGCTGTGTATAACACTATTAGTGTGGTGCTGTATATAACACTATTAGGGGGGTGCTGTGTATTAAACTATTAGGGGGGTGCTGTGTATTAAACTATTAGGGGGGTGCTGTGTATAACACTATTAGGGGGTGCTGTGTATTAAACTATTAGGGGGGTGCTGTGTATAACACTATTAGGGGGGTGCTGTGTATAAAACTATTAGGGGGGTGCTGTGTATAACACTATTAGGGGGGTGCTGTGTATAACACTATTATGGGGGTGCTGTGTATTAAACTATTAGTTGGTTGCTGTGTATAACACTATTAGGGGGGTGCTGTGTATTAAACTATTAGGGGGGTGCTGTGTATAACACTATTAGTGGGGTGCTGTGTATAACACTATTAGGGGGGTGCTGTGCATTAAACTATTAGGGGGGTGCTGTGTATTATACTATTAGGGGGGTGCTGTGTATAACACTATTAGGGGGTGCTGTGTATTAAACTATTAGGGGGGTGCTGTGTATAACACTATTAGGGGGGTGCTGTGTATTAAACTATTAGGGGGGTGCTGTGTATAACACTATTAGGGGGGTGCTCTGTATAACACTATTAGGGGGGTGCTGTGTATTAAACTATTAGGGGGGTGCTGTGTATAACACTATTAAGGGGGTGTTGTGTATAACACTATTAGGGGGGTGCTGTGTATTAACCTATTAGGGGGGTGCTGTGTATAACACTATTAGGGGGGTGCTGTGTATTAAACTATTAGGGGGGTGCTGTGTATAACACTATTAGGGGGGTGCTGTTTATAACACTATCAGGGGGGTGCTGTGTATTAAACTAATAGGGGGGTGCTGTGTATAACACTATTAGGGGGGTGCTGTGTATTAAACTATTAGGGAGGTGCTGTGTATAACACTATTAGTGTGGTGCTGTATATAACACTATTAGGGGGGTGCTGTGTATTAAACTATTAGGGGGGTGCTGTGTATTAAACTATTAGGGGGGTGCTGTGTATAACACTATTAGGGGGTGCTGTGTATTAAACTATTAGGGGGGTGCTGTGTATAACACTATTAGGGGGGTGCTGTGTATAAAACTATTAGGGGGGTGCTGTGTATAACACTATTAGGGGGGTGCTGTGTATAACACTATTATGGGGGTGCTGTGTATTAAACTATTAGTTGGTTGCTGTGTATAACACTATTAGGGGGGTGCTGTGTATTAAACTATTAGGGGGGTGCTGTGTATAACACTATTAGTGGGGTGCTGTGTATAACACTATTAGGGGGGTGCTGTGCATTAAACTATTAGGGGGGTGCTGTGTATTATACTATTAGGGGGGTGCTGTGTATAACACTATTAGGGGGTGCTGTGTATTAAACTATTAGGGGGGTGCTGTGTATAACACTATTAGGGGGGTGCTGTGTATAACACTATTAGGGGGGTGCTGTGTATAACACTATTAGGGGGGTGCTGTGTATAACACTATTAGGGGGGTGCTATGTATAACACTATTAGGGGGGTGCTGTGTATTAAACTATTAGGGGGGTGCTGTGTATAACACTATTAGGGGGTGCTGTGTATTAAACTATTAGGGGGGTGCTGTGTATAACACTATTAGGGGGGTGCTGTGTATAACACTATTAGGGGGGTGCTGTGTATAACACTATTAGTGGGGTTCTGTGTATAACACTATTATGGGGGTGCTCTGTATTAAACTATTAGGGGGGTGCTGTGTATAACACTATTAGTGGGGTGCTGTGTATTAAACTATTAGGGGGTGCTGTGTATAACACTATTAGTGGGGTGCTGTGTATAACACTATTAGGGGGGTGCTGTGTATTAAACTATTAGGGGGTGCTGTGTATGAAACTATTAGGGGGGTGTTGTGTATAACACTATTAGGGGGTGCTGTGTATTAAACTATTAGGGGGGTGCTGTGTATAACACTATTAGGGGGGTGCTGTGTATAACACTATTAGGGGGTGCTGTGTATAACACTATTAGGGGGGTGCTTTGTATAACACTATTAGGGGGGTGCTGTGTATAACACTATTAGGGGGGTGCTGTGTATAACACTATTAGGGGGGTGCTGTGTATTAAACTATTAGGGGGGTGCTGTGTATTAAACTATTAGGGGGGTGCTGTGTATTAAAATATTTGGGGGTGCTGTGTGTAACACTATTAAGGGGGTGCTGTTTATAACACTATTAGGGGGGTGCTGTGTATAACACTATTAGGGGGTGCTGTGTATTAAACTATTAGGGGGGTGCTGTGTATAACACTATTAGGGGGGTGCTGTGTATAACACTATTAGGGGGGTGCTGTGTATTAAACTATTAGGGGGTGCTGTGTATTAAACTATTAGGGGGGTGCTCTGTATAACACTATTAGGGGGGTGCTGTGTATTAAACTATTAGGGGGGTGCTGTGTATAACACTATTAAGGGGGTGTTGTGTATAACACTATTAGGGTGGTGCTGTGTATTAAACTATTAGGGGGCTGCTGTTTATAATACTATTAGGGGGGTGCTGTGTATTAAACTATTAGGGGGGTGCTGTGTATAACACTATTAGGGGGGTGCTGTGTATAACACTATTAGGTGGGTGCTGTGTATTAAACTATTAGGGGGGTGCTGTGTATAACACTATTTAGGGGGGTGCTGTATATTAAACTATTAGGGGGGCGCTGTGTATAACACTATTAGGGGGGTGCTGTGTATAACACTATTAGGGGGGTGCTGTGTATAACACTATTAGGGTGGTGCTGTGTATTAAACTATTAGGGGGGTGTTGTGTATAACACTATTAGGGGGGTGCTGTGTATTAAACTATTAGGGGGGTGCTGTGTATAACACTATTAGTGTGGTGCTGTATATAACACTATTAGGGGGGTGCTGTGTATTAAACTATTAGGGGGGTGCTGTGTATTAAACTATTAGGGGGGTGCTGTGTATAACACTATTAGGGGGTGCTGTGTATTAAACTATTAGGGGGTGCTGTGTATAACACTATTAGGGGGGTGCTGTGTATAACACTATTAGGGGGGAGCTGTGTATAACACTATTAGGGGGGTGCTGTGTATAACACTATTATGGGGGTGCTGTGTATTAAACTATTAGTGGGTTGCTGTGTATAACACTATTATTGGGGTGCTGTGTATTAAACTATTAGGGGGGTGCTGTGTATTAAACTATTAGGGGGGTGTTGTGTATAACACTATTAGGTGGGTGCTTTGTATTAAACTATTAGGGGGGTGCTGTGTATAACACTATTAGGGGGATGCTGTATATTAAACTATTAGGGGGGTGCTGTGTATAACACTATTAGGGGGGTGCTGTGTATAACACTATTAGGGGGGTGTTGTGTATAACACTATTAGGGGGGTGCTTTATATTAAACTATTAGGGGGGTGCTATGTATAACACTATTAGGGGGGTGCTGTGTATAACACTATTAGGGGGATGCTGTATATTAAACTATTAGGGAGGTGCTGTGTATAACACTATTAGTGTGGTGCTGTAAATAACACTATTAGGGGGGTGCTGTGTATAACACTATTATGGGGGTGCTGTGTATTAAACTATTAGTGGGTTGCTGTGTATAACACTATTAGGGGGGTGCTGTGTATTAAACTATTAGGGGGGTGCTGTGTATAACACTATTAGTGGGGTGCTGTGTATAACACTATTAGGGGGGTGCTGTGTATTAAACTATTAGGGGGGTGCTGTGTATTATACTATTAGGGGGGTGCTGTGTATAACACTATTAGGGGGTGCTGTGTTTTAAACTATTAGGGGGGTGCTGTGTATAACACTATTAGGGGGGTGCTGTGTATAACACTATTAGGGGGGTGCTGTGTATAACACTATTAGGGGGGTGCTGTGTATAACACTATTAGGGGGGTGCTATGTATAACACTATTAGGGGGGTGCTGTGTATTAAACTATTAGGGGGGTGCTGTGTATAACACTATTAGGGGGTGCTGTGTATTAAACTATTAGGGGGGTGCTGTGTATAACACTATTAGGGGGGTGCTGTGTATAACACTATTAGGGGGGTGCTGTGTATAACACTATTAGTGGGGTTCTGTGTATAACACTATTATGGGGGTGCTCTGTATTAAACTATTAGGGGGGTGCTGTGTATAACACTATTAGGGGGGTGCTGTGTATTAAACTATTAGGGGGGTGCTGTGTATAACACTATTAGTGGGGTGCTGTGTATAACACTATTAGGGGGGTGCTGTGTATTAAACTATTAGGGGGTGCTGTGTATGAAACTATTAGGGGGGTGTTGTGTATAACACTATTAGGGGGTGCTGTGTATTAAACTATTAGGGGGGTGCTGTGTATAACACTATTAGGGGGGTGCTGTGTATTAAACTATTAGGGGGGTGCTGTGTATAACACTATTAGGGGGGTGCTCTGTATAACACTATTAGGGGGGTGCTGTGTATTAAACTATTAGGGGGGTGCTGTGTATAACACTATTAAGGGGGTGTTGTGTATAACACTATTAGGGGGGTGCTGTGTATTAACCTATTAGGGGGGTGCTGTGTATAACACTATTAGGGGGGTGCTGTGTATTAAACTATTAGGGGGGTGCTATGTATAACACTATTAGGGGGGTGCTGTTTATAACACTATCAGGGGGGTGCTGTGTATTAAACTAATAGGGGGTTGCTGTGTATAACACTATTAGGGGGGTGCTGTGTATTAAACTATTAGGGAGGTGCTGTGTATAACACTATTAGTGTGGTGCTGTATATAACACTATTAGGGGGGTGCTGTGTATTAAACTATTAGGGGGGTGCTGTGTATTAAACTATTAGGGGGGTGCTGTGTATAACACTATTAGGGGGTGCTGTGTATTAAACTATTAGGGGGGTGCTGTGTATAACACTATTAGGGGGGTGCTGTGTATAAAACTATTAGGGGGGTGCTGTGTATAACACTATTAGGGGGGTGCTGTGTATAACACTATTATGGGGGTGCTGTGTATTAAACTATTAGTTGGTTGCTGTGTATAACACTATTAGGGGGGTGCTGTGTATTAAACTATTAGGGGGGTGCTGTGTATAACACTATTAGTGGGGTGCTGTGTATAACACTATTAGGGGGGTGCTGTGCATTAAACTATTAGGGGGGTGCTGTGTATTATACTATTAGGGGGGTGCTGTGTATAACACTATTAGGGGGTGCTGTGTATTAAACTATTAGGGGGGTGCTGTGTATAACACTATTAGGGGGGTGCTGTGTATAACACTATTAGGGGGGTGCTGTGTATAACACTATTAGGGGGGTGCTGTGTATAACACTATTAGGGGGGTGCTATGTATAACACTATTAGGGGGGTGCTGTGTATTAAACTATTAGGGGGGTGCTGTGTATTAAAATATTTGGGGGTGCTGTGTGTAACACTATTAAGGGGGTGCTGTTTATAACACTATTAGGGGGGTGCTGTGTATAACACTATTAGGGGGTGCTGTGTATTAAACTATTAGGGGGGTGCTGTGTATAACACTATTAGGGGGGTGCTGTGTATAACACTATTAGGGGGGTGCTGTGTATTAAACTATTAGGGGGTGCTGTGTATTAAACTATTAGGGGGGTGCTCTGTATAACACTATTAGGGGGGTGCTGTGTATTAAACTATTAGGGGGGTGCTGTGTATAACACTATTAAGGGGGTGTTGTGTATAACACTATTAGGGTGGTGCTGTGTATTAAACTATTAGGGGGCTGCTGTTTATAATACTATTAGGGGGGTGCTGTGTATTAAACTATTAGGGGGGTGCTGTGTATAACACTATTAGGGGGGTGCTGTGTATAACACTATTAGGGGGTGCTGTGTATTAAACTAATAGGGGGGTGCTGTGTATAACACTATTAGGGGGGTGCTGTTTATAACACTATTAGGGGGGTGCTGTGTATAACACTATTAAGGGGGTGTTGTGTATAACACTATTAGGGTGGTGCTGTGTATTAAACTATTAGGGGGCTGCTGTTTATAATACTATTAGGGGGGTGCTGTGTATTAAACTATTAGGGGGGTACTGTGTATAACACTATTAGGGGGGTGCTGTTTATAACACTATCAGGGGGGTGCTGTGTATTAAACTAATAGGGGGGTGCTGTGTATAACACTATTAAGGGGGTGCTGTTTATAACACTATCAGGGGGGTGCTGTTTATTAAACTAATAGGGGGTGCTGTGTAGAAGACTATTAAGGGAGTGTTGTGTATAACACTATTAGGGTGGTGCTGTGTATTAAACTATTAGGGGGTTGCTGTGTATAACACTATTAGGGGGGTGCTGTGTATTAAACTATTATGGGGGTGCTGTGTATTAAACTATTAGGGGGGTGTTGTGTATAACACTATTAGGTGGGTGCTGTGTATTAAACTATTAGGGGGGTGCTGTGTATAACACTATTTAGGGGGGTGCTGTATATTAAACTATTAGGGGGGCGCTGTGTATAACACTATTAGGGGGGTGCTGTGTATAACACTATTAGGGGGGTGCTGTGTATAGCACTATTAGGGGGGTGCTGTGTATTAAACTATTAGGGGGGTGTTGTGTATAACACTATTAGGGGGGTGCTGTGTATTAAACTATTAGGGGGGTGCTGTGTATAACACTATTAGTGTGGTGCTGTATATAACACTATTAGGGGGGTGCTGTGTATTAAACTATTAGGGGGGTGCTGTGTATTAAACTACTAGGGGGGTGCTGTGTATAACACTATTAGGGGGTGCTGTGTATTAAACTATTAGGGGGTGCTGTGTATAACACTATTAGGGGGGTGCTGTGTATAACACTATTAGGGGGGAGCTGTGTATAACACTATTAGGGGGGTGCTGTGTATAACACTATTATGGGGGTGCTGTGTATTAAACTATTAGTGGGTTGCTGTGTATAACACTATTATTGGGGTGCTGTGTATTAAACTATTAGGGGGGTGCTGTGTATTAAACTATTAGGGGGGTGTTGTGTATAACACTATTAGGTGGGTGCTTTGTATTAAACTATTAGGGGGGTGCTGTGTATAACACTATTAGGGGGATGCTGTATATTAAACTATTAGGGGGGTGCTGTGTATAACACTATTAGGGGGGTGCTGTGTATAACACTATTAGGGGGGTGTTGTGTATAACAGTATTAGGGGGGTGCTGTATATTAAACTATTAGGGGGGTGCTATGTATAACACTATTAGGGGGGTGCTGTGTATAACACTATTAGGGGGATGCTGTATATTAAACTATTAGGGAGGTGCTGTGTATAACACTATTAGTGTGGTGCTGTAAATAACACTATTAGGGGGGTGCTGTGTATAACACTATTATGGGGGTGCTGTGTATTAAACTATTAGTGGGTTGCTGTGTATAACACTATTAGGGGGGTGCTGTGTATTAAACTATTAGGGGGGTGCTGTGTATAACACTATTAGTGGGGTGCTGTGTATAACACTATTAGGGGGGTGCTGTGTATTAAACTATTAGGGGGGTGCTGTGTATTATACTATTAGGGGGGTGCTGTGTATAACACTATTAGGGGGGTGCTGTGTATAACACTATTAGGGGGGTGCTGTGTATAACACTATTAGGGGGGTGCTGTGTATAACACTATTAGGGGGGTGCTGTGTATAACACTATTAGGGGGGTGCTATGTATAACACTATTAGGGGGGTGCTGTGTATTAAACTATTAGGGGGGTGCTGTGTATAACATTATTAGGGGGTGCTGTGTATTAAACTATTAGGGGGGTGCTGTGTATAACACTATTAGGGGGGTGCTGTGTATAACACTATTAGGGGGGTGCTGTGTATAACACTATTAGGGGGGTGCTGTGTATAACACTATTAGTGGGGTTCTGTGTATAACACTATTATGGGGGTGCTCTGTATTAAACTATTAGGGGGGTGCTGTGTATAACACTATTAGGGGGGTGCTGTGTATTAAACTATTAGGGGGGTGCTGTGTATAACACTATTAGTGGGGTGCTGTGTATAACACTATTAGGGGGGTGCTGTGTATTTAACTATTAGGGGGTGCTGTGTATGAAACTATTAGGGGGGTGTTGTGTATAACACTATTAGGGGGTGCTGTGTATTAAACTATTAGGGGGGTGCTGTGTATAACACTATTAAGGGGGTGCTGTTTATAACACTATTAGGGGGGTGCTGTGTATAACACTATTAGGGGCTGCTGTGTATTAAACTATTAGGGGGGTGCTGTGTATAACACTATTAGGGGGGTGCTGTGTATAACACTATTAGGGGGGTGCTGTGTATTAAACTATTAGGGGGGTGCTGTGTATTAAACTATTAGGGGGGTGCTCTCTATAACACTATTAGGGGGGTGCTGTGTATTAAACTATTAGGGGGTGCTGTGTATAACACTATTAGGGGGGTGCTGTTTATAACACTATCAGGGGGGTGCTGTGTATTAAACTAATAGGGGGGTGCTGTGTATAACACTATTAAGGGGGTGCTGTTTATAACACTATCAGGGGGGTGCTGTTTATTAAACTAATAGGGGGGTGCTGTGTAGAAGACTATTAAGGGAGTGTTGTGTATAACACTATTAGGGTGGTGCTGTGTATTAAACTATTAGGGGGTTGCTGTGTATAACACTATTAGGGGGGTGCTGTGTATTAAACTATTATGGGGGTGCTGTGTATTAAACTATTAGGGGGGTGTTGTGTATAACACTATTAGGTGGGTGCTGTGTATTAAACTATTAGGGGGGTGCTGTGTATAACACTATTTAGGGGGGTGCTGTATATTAAACTATTAGGGGGGCGCTGTGTATAACACTATTAGGGGGGTGCTGTGTATAACACTATTAGGGGGGTGCTGTGTATTAAACTATTAGGGGGGTGTTGTGTATAACACTATTAGGGGGGTGTTGTGTATTAAACTATTAGGGAGGTGCTGTGTATAACACTATTAGTGTGGTGCTGTATATAACACTATTAGGGGGGTGCTGTGTATTAAACTATTAGGGGGGTGCTGTGTATTAAACTATTAGGGGGGTGCTGTGTATAACACTATTAGGGGGTGCTGTGTATTAAACTATTAGGGGGTGCTGTGTATAACACTATTAGGGGGGTGCTGTGTATAACACTATTAGGGGGGTGCTGTGTATAACACTATTAGGGGGGTGCTGTGTATAACACTATTATGGGGGTGCTGTGTATTAAACTATTAGTGGGTTGCTGTGTATAACACTATTATTGGGGTGCTGTGTATTAAACTATTAGGGGGGTGCTGTGTATTAAACTATTAGGGGGGTGTTGTGTATAACACTATTAGGTGTTTGCTGTGTATTAAACTATTAGGGGGGTGCTGTGTATAACACTATTAGGGGGATGCTGTATATTAAACTATTAGGGGGGTGCTGTGTATAACACTATTAGGGGGGTGCTGTGTATAACACTATTAGGGGGGTGTTGTGTATAACACTATTAGGGGGGTGCTGTATATTAAACTATTAGGGGGGTGCTATGTATAACACTATTAGGGGGGTGCTGTGTATAACACTATTAGGGGGATGCTGTATATTAAACTATTAGGGAGGTGCTGTGTATAACACTATTAGTGTGGTGCTGTAAATAACACTATTAGGGGGGTGCTGTGTATAACACTATTATGGGGGTGCTGTGTATTAAACTATTAGTGGGTTGCTGTGTATAACACTATTAGGGGGGTGCTGTGTATTAAACTATTAGGGGGGTGCTGTGTATAACACTATTAGTGGGGTGCTGTGTATAACACTATTAGGGGGGTGCTGTGTATTAAACTATTAGGGGGTGCTGTGTATTAAACTATTAGGGGGGTGCTGTGTATAACACTATTAGGGGGTGCTGTGTATTAAACTATTAGGGGGGTGCTGTGTATAACACTATTAGGGGGGTTCTGTGTATAACACTATTAGGGGGGTGCTGTGTATAACACTATTAGGGGGGTGCTGTGTATAACACTATTAGGGGGGTGCTGTGTATAACACTATTAGGGGGGTGCTTTGTATAACACTATTAGGGGGGTGCTGTGTATTAAACTATTAGGGGGGTGCTGTGTATAACACTATTAGGGGGGTGCTGTTTATTAAACTATTAGGGGGGTGCTGTGTATTAAACTATGAGGGGGGTGCTGTGTATTAAACTATTTGGGGGTGCTGTGTGTAACACTATTAAGGGGGTGCTGTTTATAACACTATTAGGGGGGTGCTGTGTATAACACTATTAGGGGGTGCTGTGTATTAAACTTTTAGGGGGGTGCTGTGTATAACACTATTAGGGGGGTGCTGTGTATTAAACTTTTAGGGGGGTGCTGTGTATTAAACTATTAGGGGGGTGCTCTGTATAACACTATTGGTGGGGTGCTGTGTATTAAACTATTAGGGGGGTGCTGTGTATAACACTATTAAGGGGGTGTTGTATATAACACTATTAGGGGGGTGCTGTGTATTAACCTATTAGGGGGGTGCTGTGTATTACACTATTAGGGGGGTGCTGTGTATTAAACTATTAGGGGGGTGCTGTGTATAACACTATTAGGGGGGTGCTGTTTATAACACTATCAGGGGGGTGCTGTGTATTAAACTAATAGGGGGGTGCTGTGTATAACACTATTAAGGGGGTGCTGTGTATAACACTATTAGGGGGGTGATGTGTATTAAACTATTAGGGAGGTGCTGTGTATAACACTATTAGTGTGGTGCTGTATATAACACTATTAGGGGGGTGCTGTGTATTAAACTATTAGGGGGGTGCTGTGTATTAAACTATTAGGGGGGTGCTGTGTATAACACTATTAGGGGGTGCTGTGTATTAAACTATTAGGGGGGTGCTGTGTATAACACTATTAGGGGGGTGCTGTGTATAACACTATTAGGGGGGTGCTGTGTATAACACTATTAGGGGGGTGCTGTGTATAACACTATTAGGGGGGTGCTGTGTATAACACTATTATGGGGGTGCTGTGTATTAAACTATTAGTTGGTTGCTGTGTATAACACTATTAGGGGGGTGCTGTGTATTTAACTATTAGGGGGGTGCTGTGTATAACACTATTAGTGGGGTGCTGTGTATAACACTATTAGGGGGGTGCTGTGCATTAAACTATTAGGGGGGTGCTGTGTATTATACTATTAGGGGGGTGCTGTGTATAACACTATTAGGGGGTGCTGTGTATTAAACTATTAGGGGGGTGCTGTGTATAACACTATTAGGGGGGTGCTGTGTATAACACTATTAGGGGGGTGCTGTGTATAACACTATTAGGGGGGTGCTATGTATAACACTATTAGGGGGGTGCTGTGTATTAAACTATTAGGGGGGTGCTGTGTATAACACTATTAGGAGGTGCTGTGTATTAAACTATTAGGGGGGTGCTGTGTATAACACTATTAGGGGGGTGCTGTGTATAACACTATTAGGGGGGTGCTGTGTATAACACTATTAGTGGGGTTCTGTGTATAACACTATTATGGGGGTGCTGTGTATTAAACTATTAGTGGGTTGCTGTGTATAACACTATTATTGGGGTGCTGTGTATTAAACTATTAGGGGGATGCTGTGTATTAAACTATTAGGGGGGTGTTGTGTATAACACTATTAGGTGTTTGCTGTGTATTAAACTATTAGGGGGGTGCTGTGTATAACACTATTAGGGGGATGCTGTATATTAAACTATTAGGGGGGTGCTGTGTATAACACTATTAGGGGGGTGCTGTGTATAACACTATTAGGGGGGTGTTGTGTATAACACTATTAGGGGGGTGCTGTATATTAAACTATTAGGGGGGTGATATGTATAACACTATTAGGGGGGTGCTGTGTATAACACTATTAGGGGGATGCTGTATATTAAACTATTAGGGAGGTGCTGTGTATAACACTATTAGTGTGGTGCTGTAAATAACACTATTAGGGGGGTGCTGTGTATAACACTATTATGGGGGTGCTGTGTATTAAACTATTAGTGGGTTGCTGTGTATAACACTATTAGGGGGGTGCTGTGTATTAAATTATTAGGGGGGTGCTGTGTATAACACTATTAGGGGGGTGCTGTGTATAACACTATTAGGGGGGTGCTGTGTATTAAACTATTAGGGGGGTGCTGTGTATTAAACTATTAGGGGGGTGCTGTGTATAACACTATTAGGGGGTGCTGTGTATTAAACTATTAGGGGGGTGCTGTGTATAACACTATTAGGGGGGTTCTGTGTATAACACTATTAGGGGGGTGCTGTGTATAACACTATTAGGGGGGTGCTGTGTATAACACTATTAGGGGGGTGCTGTGTATAACACTATTAGGGGGGTGCTTTGTATAACACTATTAGGGGGGTGCTGTGTATTAAACTATTAGGGGGGTGCTGTGTATAACACTATTAGGGGGGTGCTGTTTATTAAACTATTAGGGGGGTGCTGTGTATTAAACTATTAGGGGGGTGCTGTGTATTAAACTATTTGGGGGTGCTGTGTGTAACACTATTAAGGGGGTGCTGTTTATAACACTATTAGGGGGGTGCTGTGTATAGCACTATTAGGGGGTGCTGTGTATTAAACTTTTAGGGGGGTGCTGTGTATAACACTATTAGGGGGGTGCTGTGTATTAAACTTTTAGGGGGGTGCTGTGTATTAAACTATTAGGGGGGTGCTCTGTATAACACTATTAGGGGGGTGCTGTGTATTAAACTATTAGGGGGGTGCTGTGTATAACACTATTAAGGGGGTGTTGTGTATAACACTATTAGGGGGGTGCTGTGTATTAACCTATTAGGGGGGTGCTGTGTATAACACTATTAGGGGGGTGCTGTGTATTAAACTATTAGGGGGGTGCTGTGTATAACACTATTAGGGGGGTGCTGTTTATAACACTATCAGGGGGGTGCTGTGTATTAAACTAATAGGGGGGTGCTGTGTATAACACTATTAAGGGGGTGCTGTGTATAACACTATTAGGGGGGTGCTGTGTATTAAACTATTAGGGAGGTGCTGTGTATAACACTATTAGTGTGGTGCTGTATATAACACTATTAGGGGGGTGCTGTGTATTAAACTATTAGGGGGGTGCTGTGTATTAAACTATTAGGGGGGTGCTGTGTATAACACTATTAGGGGGTGCTGTGTATTAAACTATTAGGGGGGTGCTGTGTATAACACTATTAGGGGGGTGCTGTGTATAACACTATTAGGGGGGTGCTGTGTATAACACTATTAGGGGGGTGCTGTGTATAACACTATTAGGGGGGTGCTGTGTATAACACTATTATGGGGGTGCTGTGTATTAAACTATTAGTTGGTTGCTGTGTATAACACTATTAGGGGGGTGCTGTGTATTAAACTATTAGGGGGGTGCTGTGTATAACACTATTAGTGGGGTGCTGTGTATAACACTATTAGGGGGGTGCTGTGCATTAAACTATTAGGGGGGTGCTGTGTATTATACTATTAGGGGGGTGCTGTGTATAACACTATTAGGGGGTGCTGTGTATTAAACTATTAGGGGGGTGCTGTGTATAACACTATTAGGGGGGTGCTGTGTATAAAACTATTAGGGGGGTGCTGTGTATAACACTATTAGGGGGGTGCTGTGTATAACACTATTATGGGGGTGCTGTGTATTAAACTATTAGTTGGTTGCTGTGTATAACACTATTAGGGGGGTGCTGTGTATTAAACTATTAGGGGGGTGCTGTGTATAACACTATTAGTGGGGTGCTGTGTATAACACTATTAGGGGGGTGCTGTGCATTAAACTATTAGGGGGGTGCTGTGTATTATACTATTAGGGGGGTGCTGTGTATAACACTATTAGGGGGTGCTGTGTATTAACTATTAGGGGGGTGCTGTGTATAACACTATTAGGGGGGTGCTGTGTATAACACTATTAGGGGGGGTGCTGTGTATAACACTATTAGGGGGGTGCTGTGTATAACACTATTAGGGGGGTGCTATGTATAACACTATTAGGGGGGTGCTGTGTATTAAAACTATTAGGGGGGTGCTGTGTATAACACTATTAGGGGGTGCTGTGTATTAAACTATTAGGGGGGGTGCTGTGTATAACACTATTAGGGGGGTGCTGTGTATTAAACTATTAGGGGGGGTGCTGTGTATAACACTATTAGGGGGGTGCTGTGTATTAAACTTTTAGGGGGGTGCTGTGTATTAAACTATTAGGGGGGTGCTCTGTATAACACTATTAGGGGGGTGCTGTGTATTAAACTATTAGGGGGGTGCTGTGTATAACACTATTAGGGGGGTGTTGTGTATAACACTATTAGGGGGGTGCTGTGTATTAACCTATTAGGGGGGTGCTGTGTATAACACTATTAGGGGGGTGCTGTGTATTAAACTATTAGGGGGGTGCTGTATATTAAACTATTAGGGGGGTGCTATGTATAACACTATTAGGGGGGTGCTGTGTATAACACTATTAGGGGGATGCTGTATATTAAACTATTAGGGAGGTGCTGTGTATAACACTATTAGTGTGGTGCTGTAAATAACACTATTAGGGGGGTGCTGTGTATAACACTATTATGGGGGTGCTGTGTATTAAACTATTAGTGGGTTGCTGTGTATAACACTATTAGGGGGGTGCTGTGTATTAAACTATTAGGGGGGTGCTGTGTATAACACTATTAGTGGGGTGCTGTGTATAACACTATTAGGGGGTGCTGTGTATTAAACTATTAGGGGGTGCTGTGTATTAAACTATTAGGGGGGTGCTGTGTATAACACTATTAGGGGGTGCTGTGTATTAAACTATTAGGGGGGGTGCTGTGTATAACACTATTAGGGGGGTTCTGTGTATAACACTATTAGGGGGGTGCTGTGTATAACACTATTAGGGGGGTGCTGTGTATAACACTATTAGGGGGGTGCTGTGTATAACACTATTAGGGGGGTGCTTTGTATAACACTATTAGGGGGGTGCTGTGTATTAAACTATTAGGGGGGTGCTGTGTATAACACTATTAGGGGGGTGCTGTTTATTAAACTATTAGGGGGGTGCTGTGTATTAAACTATGAGGGGGGTGCTGTGTATTAAACTATTTGGGGGTGCTGTGTGTAACACTATTAAGGGGGTGCTGTTTATAACACTATTAGGGGGGTGCTGTGTATAACACTATTAGGGGGTGCTGTGTATTAAACTTTTAGGGGGGTGCTGTGTATAACACTATTAGGGGGGTGCTGTGTATTAAACTTTTAGGGGGGTGCTGTGTATTAAACTATTAGGGGGGTGCTCTGTATAACACTATTGGTGGGGTGCTGTGTATTAAACTATTAGGGGGGTGCTGTGTATAACACTATTAAGGGGGTGTTGTATATAACACTATTAGGGGGGTGCTGTGTATTAACCTATTAGGGGGGTGCTGTGTATTACACTATTAGGGGGGTGCTGTGTATTAAACTATTAGGGGGGTGCTGTGTATAACACTATTAGGGGGGTGCTGTTTATAACACTATCAGGGGGGTGCTGTGTATTAAACTAATAGGGGGGTGCTGTGTATAACACTATTAAGGGGGTGCTGTGTATAACACTATTAGGGGGGTGATGTGTATTAAACTATTAGGGAGGTGCTGTGTATAACACTATTAGTGTGGTGCTGTATATAACACTATTAGGGGGGTGCTGTGTATTAAACTATTAGGGGGGTGCTGTGTATTAAACTATTAGGGGGGTGCTGTGTATAACACTATTAGGGGGTGCTGTGTATTAAACTATTAGGGGGGTGCTGTGTATAACACTATTAGGGGGGTGCTGTGTATAACACTATTAGGGGGGTGCTGTGTATAACACTATTAGGGGGGTGCTGTGTATAACACTATTAGGGGGGTGCTGTGTATAACACTAATATGAGGGTGCTGTGTATTAAACTATTAGTTGGTTGCTGTGTATAACACTATTAGGGGGGTGCTGTGTATTTAACTATTAGGGGGGTGCTGTGTATAACACTATTAGTGGGGTGCTGTGTATAACACTATTAGGGGGGTGCTGTGCATTAAACTATTAGGGGGGTGCTGTGTATTATACTATTAGGGGGGTGCTGTGTATAACACTATTAGGGGGTGCTGTGTATTAAACTATTAGGGGGGTGCTGTGTATAACACTATTAGGGGGGTGCTGTGTATAACACTATTAGGGGGTGCTGTGTATAACACTATTAGGGGGGTGCTGTGTATAACACTATTAGGGGGGTGCTATGTATAACACTATTAGGGGGGTGCTGTGTATTAAACTATTAGGGGGGTGCTGTGTATAACACTATTAGGAGGTGCTGTGTATTAAACTATTAGGGGGGTGCTGTGTATAACACTATTAGGGGGGTGCTGTGTATAACACTATTAGGGGGGTGCTGTGTATAACACTATTAGTGGGGTTCTGTGTATAACACTATTATGGGGGTGCTGTGTATTAAACTATTAGTGGGTTGCTGTGTATAACACTATTATTGGGGTGCTGTGTATTAAACTATTAGGGGGATGCTGTGTATTAAACTATTAGGGGGGTGTTGTGTATAACACTATTAGGTGTTTGCTGTGTATTAAACTATTAGGGGGGTGCTGTGTATAACACTATTAGGGGGATGCTGTATATTAAACTATTAGGGGGGTGCTGTGTATAACACTATTAGGGGGGTGCTGTGTATAACACTATTAGGGGGGTGTTGTGTATAACACTATTAGGGGGGTGCTGTATATTAAACTATTAGGGGGGTGCTATGTATAACACTATTAGGGGGGTGCTGTGTATAACACTATTAGGGGGATGCTGTATATTAAACTATTAGGGAGGTGCTGTGTATAACACTATTAGTGTGGTGCTGTAAATAACACTATTAGGGGGGTGCTGTGTATAACACTATTATGGGGGTGCTGTGTATTAAACTATTAGTGGGTTGCTGTGTATAACACTATTAGGGGGGTGCTGTGTATTAAACTATTAGGGGGGTGCTGTGTATAACACTATTAGGGGGGTGCTGTGTATAACACTATTAGGGGGGTGCTGTGTATTAAACTATTAGGGGGGTGCTGTGTATTAAACTATTAGGGGGGTGCTGTGTATAACACTATTAGGGGGTGCTGTGTATTAAACTATTAGGGGGGTGCTGTGTATAACACTATTAGGGGGGTTCTGTGTATAACACTATTAGGGGGGTGCTGTGTATAACACTATTAGGGGGGTGCTGTGTATAACACTATTAGGGGGGTGCTGTGTATAACACTATTAGGGGGGTGCTTTGTATAACACTATTAGGGGGGTGCTGTGTATTAAACTATTAGGGGGGTGCTGTGTATAACACTATTAGGGGGGTGCTGTTTATTAAACTATTAGGGGGGTGCTGTGTATTAAACTATTAGGGGGGTGCTGTGTATTAAACTATTTGGGGGTGCTGTGTGTAACACTATTAAGGGGGTGCTGTTTATAACACTATTAGGGGGGTGCTGTGTATAACACTATTAGGGGGTGCTGTGTATTAAACTTTTAGGGGGGTGCTGTGTATAACACTATTAGGGGGGTGCTGTGTATTAAACTTTTAGGGGGGTGCTGTGTATTAAACTATTAGGGGGGTGCTCTGTATAACACTATTAGGGGGGTGCTGTGTATTAAACTATTAGGGGGGTGCTGTGTATAACACTATTAAGGGGGTGTTGTGTATAACACTATTAGGGGGGTGCTGTGTATTAACCTATTAGGGGGGTGCTGTGTATAACACTATTAGGGGGGTGCTGTGTATTAAACTATTAGGGGGGTGCTGTGTATAACACTATTAGGGGGGTGCTGTTTATAACACTATCAGGGGGGTGCTGTGTATTAAACTAATAGGGGGGTGCTGTGTATAACACTATTAAGGGGGTGCTGTGTATAACACTATTAGGGGGGTGCTGTGTATTAAACTATTAGGGAGGTGCTGTGTATAACACTATTAGTGTGGTGCTGTATATAACACTATTAGGGGGGTGCTGTGTATTAAACTATTAGGGGGGTGCTGTGTATTAAACTATTAGGGGGGTGCTGTGTATAACACTATTAGGGGGTGCTGTGTATTAAACTATTAGGGGGGTGCTGTGTATAACACTATTAGGGGGGTGCTGTGTATAACACTATTAGGGGGGTGCTGTGTATAACACTATTAGGGGGGTGCTGTGTATAACACTATTAGGGGGGTGCTGTGTATAACACTATTATGGGGGTGCTGTGTATTAAACTATTAGTTGGTTGCTGTGTATAACACTATTAGGGGGGTGCTGTGTATTAAACTATTAGGGGGGTGCTGTGTATAACACTATTAGTGGGGTGCTGTGTATAACACTATTAGGGGGGTGCTGTGCATTAAACTATTAGGGGGGTGCTGTGTATTATACTATTAGGGGGGTGCTGTGTATAACACTATTAGGGGGTGCTGTGTATTAAACTATTAGGGGGGTGCTGTGTATAACACTATTAGGGGGGTGCTGTGTATAAAACTATTAGGGGGGTGCTGTGTATAACACTATTAGGCGGGTGCTGTGTATAACACTATTATGGGGGTGCTGTGTATTAAACTATTAGTTGGTTGCTGTGTATAACACTATTAGGGGGGTGCTGTGTATTAAACTATTAGGGGGGTGCTGTGTATAACACTATTAGTGGGGTGCTGTGTATAACACTATTAGGGGGGTGCTGTGCATTAAACTATTAGGGGGGTGCTGTGTATTATACTATTAGGGGGGTGCTGTGTATAACACTATTAGGGGGTGCTGTGTATTAAACTATTAGGGGGGTGCTGTGTATAACACTATTAGGGGGGTGCTGTGTATAACACTATTAGGGGGGTGCTGTGTATAACACTATTAGGGGGGTGCTGTGTATAACACTATTAGGGGGGTGCTATGTATAACACTATTAGGGGGGTGCTGTGTATTAAACTATTAGGGGGGTGCTGTGTATAACACTATTAGGGGGTGCTGTGTATTAAACTATTAGGGGGGTGCTGTGTATAACACTATTAGGGGGGTGCTGTGTATTAAACTATTAGGGGGGTGCTGTGTATAACACTATTAGGGGGGTGCTGTGTATTAAACTTTTAGGGGGGTGCTGTGTATTAAACTATTAGGGGGGTGCTCTGTATAACACTATTAGGGGGGTGCTGTGTATTAAACTATTAGGGGGGTGCTGTGTATAACACTATTAAGGGGGTGTTGTGTATAACACTATTAGGGGGGTGCTGTGTATTAACCTATTAGGGGGGTGCTGTGTATAACACTATTAGGGGGGTGCTGTGTATTAAACTATTAGGGGGGTGCTGTGTATAACACTATTAGGGGGGTGCTGTTTATAACACTATCAGGGGGGTGCTGTGTATTAAACTAATAGGGGGGTGCTGTGTATAACACTATTAGGGGGGTGCTGTGTATTAAACTATTAGGGAGGTGCTGTGTATAACACTATTAGTGTGGTGCTGTATATAACACTATTAGGGGGGTGCTGTGTATTAAACTATTAGGGGGGTGCTGTGTATTAAACTATTAGGGGGGTGCTGTGTATAACACTATTAGGGGGTGCTGTGTATTAAACTATTAGGGGGGTGCTGTGTATAACACTATTAGGGGGGTGCTGTGTATAAAACTATTAGGGGGGTGCTGTGTATAACACTATTAGGGGGGTGCTGTGTATAACACTATTATGGGGGTGCTGTGTATTAAACTATTAGTTGGTTGCTGTGTATAACACTATTAGGGGGGTGCTGTGTATTAAACTATTAGGGGGGTGCT
>NW_027440113.1:0-22893 GCF_031893055.1 Leptodactylus fuscus
AATCTCTATATATACTATATATACTGTACTTACCACCAGAACGTCCCTCACTGCACAGGGGGAGATTGAAACTGGATGACTGGTTTCTCTATGTCTTTAACTGGTCATCATGTGAGGTCAAATGGCAAAGGTCACACCAAATTTAGAATTTAGATTTAATCATTTAAACTACCAAGCGGTGTCATACGCATGTTCCAGTGTGAGAGATAGGTGTCATCTGGACATAATGCAGGAGTAGAAGCGGGGTCACCAAAGTACTAAAGTTTCTTATATGGGGTCTACGTTAAAAAAAATCCTTCTGGGGACCCACATTTAAACAATCATAGAATAGCCCCCTACTCCACCAAGACCACAGTGATGTCATAGTACAAGGATAATATACACAATGATGTCACAGTACAGAGATAATACACGCATCATACCGCACAACGTCTCGATTTTCACGGGACACTCACACTTTCCTTTCCCTGTCCCATGGTCCTGCACAGCTCCCTACATGTCCCGCTATGTCCCTTTAATGATTTACTGATCAATCATTCCTCCGATCACTGCCTGCTCTTATAACAGATAAGAGGCTGCGGTGATCAGAGGAACGCGCGACTATGGTTCAAGAATCTTGTGTGACATCACACGGTCACGTGACTAGGTGGGTATGTCAGTGTCCCGTGCAGTGATGAGATGAAGAGATCCGTGTAAGGTACTGAGAAGGGAGGGGGAAGGGGGATGTGAGATGCAGGATGGAGAGAGAGAGTGTGTGTGTCTGTTTGTCTATCTGTGTGTGTTTGTCATTATACTGGGGGCAGAGATTAAGGAGAGGACATGAAACTGGGGGCAGATGAAAGGGGAGATGAAACTGAGGGAGAAATGGAGGGGGGATATGAAACGGGGGGCAGAGATGGAGGAGGGGACATGAAATGGAGCAGATGAAGGAGGCACTTAAACTGGGGGACATTAAACTGGGGACAACTGGAGGGGAGTATTAAACTGTGGGAGTGACTGGAGGGGGACCTATCTGCTTCTAGTTGCCCCCAGTTTAATGTCCCCAACTACCCTTACGGTTTAATGTCTGCTTCCAGCTGCCCGAGTTTAATATCTGCTTCATCTGCCATTTATTTATTGCCCCGTCCAACTACCCCCATTGCTAGTGTCCCCCTCCAGCTGCTCCAGTTTCATGTGTAAACTGGGGCACCAAGAGAGGGACTTAATACTGTGGGGCAGTTAGAAGGGAACATTACAATATGTCACAGTACAGGGATAATACACACAGTGATGTCACAGTACAGAGACAATACACACAGTGATGTCACAGTACAGGGATAATACACACAGTGATGTCACAGTACAGAGACAATACACACAGTGATGTCACAGTACAGGGATAATACACACAGTGATGTCACAGTACAGGGATAATACACACAGTGATGTCACAGTACAGAGACAATACACACAGTGATGTCACAGTACAGGGATAATACACACAGTGATGTCACAGTACAGGGATAATACACACAGTGATGTCACACTACAGAGACAATACACACAGTGATGTCACAGTACAGGGATAATATACACAGTGATGTCACAGTACAGAGATAACACACACAGTGATGTCACAGTACAGAGATAATACACACAGTGATGTCACAGTACAGAGATAATACACACAGTGATGTCACAGTACAGGGATAATACACACAGTGATGTCACAGTACAGAGATAATACACACAGTGATGTCACAGTACAGAGATAATACACACAGTGATGTCACAGTACAGAGATAATACACACAGTGATGTCACAGTACAGAGATAATACACACAGTGATGTCACAGTACAGAGATAATACACACAGTGATGTCACAGTACAGAGATAATACACACAGTGATGTCACAGTACAGATATAATACACACAGTGATGTCACAGTACAGGGATAATACACAGAGTGATGTCACAGTACAGAAATAATACACAGAGTGATGTCACAGTACAGAGATAATACACACAGTGATGTCACAGTACAGGGATAATACACACAGTGATGTCACAGTACAGGGATAATACACACAGTGATGTCACAGTACAGGGATAATACACACAGTGATGTCACAGTACAGAGATAATACACACAGTGATGTCACAGTGCAGAGATAATACACACAGTCATGTCACAGTACAGAGATAATACACACAGTGATGTCACAGTACAGGATAATACACACAGTGATGTCACAGTACAGAGATAATACACACAGTGATGTCACAGTACAGGGATAATACACACAGTGATGTCACAGTATAGGGATAATACACACAGTGATGTCACAGTACAGGGATAATACACACAGTGATGTCACAGTACAAAGATAATACACACAGTGATGTCACAGTACAAAGATAATACACACAATGACCTCATAGCACAGGAATAATTCATAGTCATCCACAGTCATCACTAACTGCCCCTTATCTCTGAATAGAGATGCCCCCATTAGGTGTGGGGTAACTGCTCTACCTATGGGGGTTGTACCTATAATCTTGTATGTCTTCCTGTGTCTATCTTTATGTAGCTGTCAGTACATAGCAAGCTCTGCATTTACACAAGATATTATTGAGTTTCCCACTAAGTCATGAAACTTTGCTGTATCCTACTATGCAATTGTCCGTCTGACCCCATCAGGGCTTATCTGTCAGGAAGCCGTCCTGTCTATTAATCTGTGCCCTTATTGAACGTCCGCGGTCGGCGCTTCAGTGTTCTACCTCATTGTCATCACTTATAATTCCTGTTTGTATCTGTCATGTAATGAAAAACTGCTGAACTTTGGCTGCCCTGGGGACACATTTCTATATCTCTCTGGAAGATTTAGTCTTGTGGTGAGACAGAAATAGTCACATTACAAGACTGGATCATTAGGTACCATGGCCTTCACCCACTTATACATCAGAACCTTGACATGCATCAGAGCGAAAACTCTGCAATACACCGGAGAATTCTAGGAATAAAAACGATTTCCATATTATTAGAACAAGTGCAGGTACAAGGGTGAGCCAGAAATATCTGCACAGTGGGGCCCATTGACTAATAGTGTAAAATGTTAAGGCCTCATGTACACGACCATGCTAGCACACTGAGGCCCGGGTCATATCTGCATTCGGGTTTCCATTTGGGGAGTCCGCTTGAGGACCCTCCGAACGGAAACCTATACGCATTAAAAAGCGATTACCTAAAGGAAACTAGCAAGCAGCACTTTTCTGTGCAACTTTAGGCTAGACCGTCTTTATCTCATCATTCGAGGTCATGCCTTTCTTTTTGCAGAAGCTAATAAATGTGGCGCACTGTATGTTTTTGGTGCACATCTCCCCACACTGACCGATACATCATTTCCATGCTTCTCAATGTTTTGTCCATAGGTGAACAAGATTTTATATTCCCTCATTATAAAATATTCTAGGCTGAGCCGCGAGCCACGAATGCAACGCTGTCATCTCCTCTTCATCATACCTGAATCTTTGTCCTTGTAGGGCAACATAACCCATTGGGAATAACAGTATCGGTAAAGAGGATGGCATTAAAACAAACCCAATACACACACTGTAGAAAGAAACGCACAGATGGAAGTGTCTTGTATTGAAGATGTTGCAGCGTTATTTCCTTATTATGGGTTTGGAGGTTTTTCATCCCTTGCAATGCAAAGCTACAGGAGTAAAACCTATAATACCAGTAACAGCTGCGGGAAATCCTGCTGCGTACATCCCATAGCAGACTGCCACATGTGGCTCCAGCTTTAGTCTGAGGCCCCACGTTGCGGAAACACAGCTGTTTTTGTTACAGATTTTGTTGCAGTTTTTTGAGCCAAAGCCAATAACGGCAACGAAAGGAATGGGAAATATAAAGGAAGTTCTTATACTTCTCCCTTTGGCTCAATCCACTCCTGGCTTTAGCTCCAAAAACCGCAACAAAATCTGCAACAAAAAAGCTGCGTTTCCGTAATGTGGGCCCTCAGCCTCAGGGGGCATTCACACGGAGTAACGCCGGGCGTGTATCACAGCCGTACACGCCGGCGTTACGGCAGACTGCCGAACACTACCCATTCACTTCAATGGGAGCGCTCGCAAACGCCACTGTTACGAGCACTCCCATTGAAGTGAATGGGAAGTGTTTGGCAGTCTGCCGTAATGCCGGCGTGTACGGCTGTGATACACGCCCGGCGTTACTCCGTGTGAATGCCCCCTTAGGGAGCATTCACACGGAGTAACGTGCCGTGTGGCCTGGCACATATACGCCGTGTGAGATTTTGAGCGCCGTATACGCTCCCATTGATTTCAATGGGAGTTAGTCTCGTATACGCCGTGTTATTTTGCGGCCGTGATTTTGCTTTAGGCTAAGGCCCCATGTAATGGGCTGCAGAGTAAAGCAACGCTTTATGCAAAAAGCCCATAGAGTTTTTCTTTGTGGACTTTCTGCTTCCATTATACCTATAGGGAAAATGCCATCATTTCCATAGGTATACCTGACACGTTGCGATGCGACGTGTGGCCCCGGCCTTAAAGTGACAATTCTCATTTCTTCTTTGTTGCCCTTTTTCTGACAAGTATTACATGGCTCAACATAATACCAACCTACCCCTTACTGTCAATGCAGTAAAACATAAATTTAAGAATAGGGCTCTGCAGTGACACGTTGCAGGATGCCACAACTTTGACATGATAGTTGTAAAATATCCAAACCTTATTGATTTTTTGCAACTATTGAGTTGTAGTGGTGACAACTTGTGAGTCACAATGTGACTGCATTGGCATCTCTTCTATGACTACACATCATATGTCATGACCAAAGTCACTCTGTAGCCCTAGCCTAAAGGTCATGGTCATGGGAATGGCTACGAGTCTCTAAAGTTTGCAAAAACCTGAGAACTTCACTGGTCCCTGACTAGCACAGACTTCCATTTTGGTGCATGGGACCTCACAAGATGTGACAGAATTATTAAGCACTTGGAGCCTCCTAGCAGATCAGATGTATCCTGCATCGGGGAAATGAATCAAGACTGGAGGAAATGCCAGTCTTAATAAATTCCCCACAATGTTAGGTCTGAATATAGCCCTGGCATCATACCCATAGCAGCCGTCAGACCGGACCGTCACTTTAAATTGGAGGATCTCGGGCATTATATAATTCCCATTTGTTGTCCTCGTGTAACTTTTTTCCAAGCAGATCTTCCTCTCTGGGTTCCCAGTTAAATTATGCAATTCTCATGCAGCTGACGTTCTTTTAACAGATGCAGCAAACCTTCCCGAAGCTGATGGCAGGCACTCAGGCGTAATGTGCAATGCACCAGCGGGCACCAATTGCATTAACAATGAATAATATATGGGCAGAAAGGGGACACAGCTAATGTGAAGGGCGATGGTGGGGGGGTGGTACGGCTTTATGTAACAGTATTAAATGCAGGGTTAAATGGGCTGTTTATTGCCGGTTTGTTTTTCGTTTTACACGTCATACAAAACTTGCATGTGAACAGAAAAGGGTTATTAACCATATGAGATTCTTAGGATGGCTAGGGTGAGAACTAAGAAGATTATGAGATTCTTTTTTCAAGGAAAATGATAAGATCATAATCTCCCCTCCTAATACTCACCCATGGTTGGCTAAGTGCTGCTAGCACAGTAGGTATGTGGTGGACGTCACCCCCTTCCACAGGTGTAGCCTTAAACTGTTCGTCCAATTACAAAACAACTTTGCATAAATACTAGTGCTGTTGAATATAAGTAACTTTGTAATATATCTTATTTAAGAAATATGTTTCCTTCTCCACATATCAGGCTGAGTTACCTTTTACATAGAAGTCTATGGAGTGTGTAGGGAAGGAGGAGACTGCTGAATGAGACACAAAGATAACAGCAGCTGCTACATTATGCTACTCTGTATCTTCAAGATAAGACTTTATCACTCCATGGGTTGAGACAATAAATCAGTTACGAACCTCCTCCTTCCTCTCCTCTCTCCATAGACTGTGCGTGCGATAGATATAGTGATGTAAGCAAACAGAGTGACTGAAGAATACAGAGGAGGAGAGTGGCCTAATAAGTGAAGAAGGAAACAGAATTCTGTAATAAGATTTGTTACAAAGTTTCTTATATTTATCTGTACTAGTCATACCTGCACTGGATAGAGCCGGAGTACATGCGTTGCAGCCGGCATTCCGGCTTTACTGCATATGCATTGGCTTCCAGCTGCCCACACCTGTGCAATGGAGTTGGATTGTTGGCTTATTGTGCAGGTGCCAGCAGACATCAAGAAGAGGAGCTGCTCCCTGAAGGAGTGATGATTTGTGCCCAGAAGATCTGGGTAGGAAGACAGATAAGTATGATGGGACAGGGGGTTTAGTATAGGTGATGTCCTGTTTCTGGAAACAAGGAAACAGAACATCACCAGAAAAACTGACAATGTGCCTGGGGTGGTCACATGACTCAGTAAATGTGAAGGTAGCCAGGGAGGATGTGTAGCCTAGTGTAACAACCTCCTTAAGTACAGTGTAGTTGCTGCTTTTTCTTCTTCTTTTCCCCTTACACTGAGCCTACTGGACATACTATCAGTGCCATCCCTGAGATGATGATGGGATGTTGGGTTTGGGTATGTGATTTAGTGCTGATGGAAATGTCATGGACACAGAAAAACAGAATTATCTGCTATCTACTGGTTGTTCTATTCTATGAGGGGCATCTGTGCCTGGTTGTCTTACAATGGCAGGCAACATCTATTTAATTTCTCAGCTTTTATGAGAGAGCCGTCTCCTTGATGGAGATGAGCAACAGTCTTGGTGGTCATGTGTGATACTTGTACTCCTGGGCAACCCCTGAATACTGAATCAGGTAGGGGGAAGAGAAGTTCGCTTTGACTACACTGGCCTCACACAAAATTTCATTTGTGCTCCATTACCACATATCCACCTGGTCAACGTCTCTCCTTCTTTGGACCCACTTGGTATCTCGGTCTTAGTCCTTCTTCAGCTACTGTCTAGCGATGAAGAACCTGTCTTTGCCTCCCACTGTCTGTAACACTGTGTCTTCTGTCTGAAACCGAATTTTTCAGAAACTGAGTTTCCATCATCTACTCTAACCTACCTGAACTTGACATTTCCATCTCAGTGTGTGGTATTACTGTAACTTCTAGGCAGCCCACCCGCCGCCTTGAGGTTATGTTACGCTTGCAAGATCTTGTCACATATACCTTAAAAACATCTCCAGAATCCTCCCTTTTCTTTCTTTGGAGACAGACAAAACTCTTATTCCTGCTAGGATTCCTTCTCCTCCTGACTTCTGTAACTCACTACTAGTTGGAACTTTGCTCACCAAATTCTCTACTCTCCAATCTATTCTGTAGGTTAAATTTCTGTGCAACCATTGCTCCTATGCCTCTATCCTGTGCCAGTTCCTGAACCTCCCTATATTTTGTTACCCATCTCTGTCGACCATTGCAGAGGAAATCAGCCAAAAAAAAAGTAAAGTTAAAATACCCCCAAGGTATATTGTGATCTTCTGGGGGCACAATTAGAGATGAGCGAGTAGTACTCGATCGAGTAGGTATTCGATTGAATACTATGGTATTCGAAATACTCGTACTTGATCGAGTACCACTCGCTGTTCGAATATAAAAGTTCGATGCAGAACCAGCATTGATTGGCTGAATGCTATACAGTCGGCCAATCAATGCTGGTTCTTCTCCTACCTTTAGAAGTCTTCTCCGTGCAGCTTCCCCGCGGCGTCTTCCGGCTCTTCATTCACTCTGCCAGGCATCGGGCCTGGGCAGAGCCGACTGCGCATGTCCGCTTGTAGTGCGGGCATGGGCAGAGCCGACTACAAGCGGACAGGCCCGATGCCTGGCAGAGTGAATGAAGAGCCGGAAGACGCCGCGGGGACGCTGCAAGGAGAAGACTTCTCGTAGGATCCAGCCCGACCCTCACTCGTGGACTTGGTAAGTATAATTTGATAGAACGTTCCCTACCCCTGAAACGAGCATTTTCCCCCCATAGACTATAATAGGGTTCGATATTCGATTCGAGTAGTCGAATATTGAGGGGCTACTCGAAACGAATATCAAACCTCGGACATTTTACTGTTCGCTCATCTCTAGGCACAATGTATAAATTATTTACATAACCCAAAACGTGTCTGGGGCTGAAGTAGTTAGTGATACAGAATTTACCACTGATACATCCAATAGAACTTGCGACAAAACCCATCCGTATAACTTGTACGTTCCATTACGTGACAGGTGGAATTCTGCACATTATCACAGGTCTTATCTGTACATCCAATACTGAAGGATTCTCATCATTCTTTATACTGCGGCGATAAAGTCAGACATCATTTATCGTTTCCTCCTGACAAGTTGACAAACTGAAGGATACAGTTAATGAAGCATCTCCCCGAGTACAAGGACACCGAGTTCCCATGCCGGGCTGCGAAACACGGGGGTAGAGACACTGCAGGGATGTGATCCTTATATTGACCCATACACAGCTTGGCCTGTATTGTGTATCAAGTGTGAAAAGATTGTCAGCGGGAGCGTGCCAGAAAGCTAACCGGTGACAATTTTTGCATTAAGCGTGACAGCTGAATATTATCCAGCCGACTCCATGAAGAGAATAAATAACCCAATACAAATATCTGCACAGAGCAAAGGCATTGATGTCACCAACCATGGAAATGTGAGGAGAAGACATGATATTCTGTACAAGATATATTTGAGATAAAATTGTATACCGGCGACAGTTTAAGTCTGGGTTCACACAGGGCGATCTTTTGGCAGGGTGCCTATTATAATATTTCATGGCAGTAGCAGAAATAATAGCAAATGTGCAAAGAGAACTAAAGTCTATGGAGAGGTCTAAGCAGTCTCACGGTGTGTTAGTTGACACATACTCAGGCCTGTGTCTAAATGTCATGACATTGGTGCGCCCCACGTGACTGCACGTAGTACAACGAACAACCACACACACTATATTGTTGTTGTATAGCAACATACTTTTTTTTGCTTGAATGAGCTCTAATAAAATGCTATGGGTAATCATCCATCATATGCACATTGGTTCCAGATAAACATTTTGGTCATGCTAGGCCTTTATCTAGACAGATCTGTGGTCCAAGTGTTAAAAAGGTGCATGTATCAGTGGTGGTAAGTCTACGTGACTGCTGAGCTCTATACAGGGGCAGCTGATGTCATTCAGAAGGCTGGAAGAGGACAAGGACCCACATTGGATGCCACCATGGAGACCATGAGTGGTGAATAAGACTGTTTAGCTGCCACATCGTCCTTGGGCCTGAAGAGACCTCAGAGTACACTGTCTACCAATAAGTATTTGGACACCTGCGGTAGAATAGAAACACGACATTTCTTCCTATACAATAGTTGGTAGACCCCAGCAGATGCTTCCTTACGGATGGGATTGAGCGACACAATACTCCCAGATGCCTGGTGACACTCCTGGTGTATGTGAGCCAGCGGTTGGGTGCAGTTTCTCTGGCCAGCACATGTCGGTCTCTATCTCTCAGTTTCGGGGGTCTGCCGAGTCGGGTCACATTATGACATTCATCATTCACCTTCCACTTCATAATCACATAGGCCACTGTCGATTTTGGGTAATTCAGTTCGCTTGCTATGTCCCTTAAGGATCAACCATTTCTGTGGTACCCCACAATTATGCCTTTCTCGAAATTGGACAACTCTGCACTTTGTGGCATCTTGCATGTGATTAATGCCAATGCGCTAATGCCAATGCTGTTTCCTATTTAACGGCGGAAGGCGTGACCTACATCAAGACCGCAGATATCTTCATTTGCATGGGTGTCTAGATACTTATTGGTAGACAGTATATAATTGTGGCTCATTGCTGGCAAACCTCAAAAGTTTTGGGTTCAGGTTGAGCTTGAAACTTTAGGGCAATTTGGAATTAACCTCACCTATTGCCACCCTGTTCACTGATCCCTAACTGAGACCTATCTAAGGATACGTCATCAGTACTTAACTCCCAGAAAACCTCTTTAACCATTGGGTCAGTTTTTCATCCCTTAAGGTGTCACCAGATGGGTTAAACAGGACTGGGCTCTCTTACCCCAAGGTCACCATAGCAGTCCCATGGGTTGTCTCCATGCTACATATTCCCCTTCTGTTGACTTATGTTGATAAGATTCACCAGCACATCCATCCAAACTGCTACAATATTCATTCCAAGGTCAATAATTGCACTCTCTCTCTCTCTCTCTCTCTCTCTCTCTCTCTCTCTCTCTCTATATATATATATATTACTTCATATTATGTCTACTTTATATGGTAAAAAGGAAGATGAGAAGGATTTTTGTGTCCCTTTCTCCGGTTCTCTTATACTATAATTCATTTAGATAAACTAATAGTTTAGATATTCATAAACAAATATTTAAATTCATAAAAAATAAAAAGGAAAAAGCAAAAAATAGACACAAAAAAGGTTCATTCCAGATATGTGAACTGATAGACACAATGGGGTCGATAAACTTGAGCACTGTCTGTACTAACACTTCTGGGGGCATAATACATCTGCATTACCCGGGAAGGCGTGCGCCATGGACTCCATACATATTTATGTCATATGGTAATAAATTATTTTACAGGGTAAATATTAGTTGGAGCCATTATTGGAGCCATTATGGGACTTTATAATGTGACTGCCTTGACCTTGTTATACTTTATGTGATCAGGAGACAAGCTCAAGTATTTGCTTAGAATAAGAAATTTATTATGGTAGGTTTTTACTAGATTCACTGTATACTCATGAATAACACACTGGTTTCTTAAACTACGTGATATATTATGTACTTTAAGGAAAGTAATGTAATGTAAATGAATGTAATATATCTTATTACAAAAATAGGTTTCCTTTTCCACTATAACTCCAAGAAACTCACTGTGTACCAGTCACTGCAAAGGGACTACACCATGGCCACCTACCTGGAGAGAATACGTCACCCCAAACACAGACAGACCCTGAGCCGGTACAGACTGAGCGCCCACAAACTGGAGATGGAGACGGGACGATACAGGCAGACGTACAAGCCACGGGAGAACAGACTGTGCCAGCACTGTGACCAGGGGGCCCTAGAAGACGAGACCCACTTCCTGCTACACTGCACCAAATACTCAGCTGTGAGGGCCGTCTACTACCAAAGACTCTCTGCCCACATCCCAGACTTCATATCTGCAGACGAGAAGAGGAAACTCTACATCCTACTGGGAGAAGAAGAGGCCACTGTGGAGATCACTGCCCAATACGTGTCAAGCTGTCACCAGACAAGAGGAAGATGAGACTCCACGGACTGTTATATTTATCCCAATACACCCACCCCGCCCCACCCCCACCTCCCCATATAGCGGTCACCAACTAAGAGGAAGATGAGACTCCACGGACTGTTATACCCCAAACCACCCACCCCACCCCAACTCCCCATATAGCGGTCACCAACTAAGAGGAAGTTGAGACTCCATGGACTGTTATACCCCAAATAAGCCACCCCCCATACTCTCTCCCCCCCCCCCCCCCACTTTACTAGCTTTGGCAATGCCAAATATCCATTCGGACGTGCCAATAAAGCTTGTTTGATTTGATTTGACTCTCCTCTTCTTCCTTATCACTCAGACTGTTTATTTACATTGTGTCCATCAACATATCTATTTCGCAGAACTCTATGGAGAGGGGCAGGGGGGAGAAGGTTGTTGGTATTATTTATTGTTACAAGAGCTCTCTCACTGTAGCAGAGTTTTAACAGCTGTAATTATTTGTGTGTCTTTTCAAGCTGTCTTCTCTTTCCCCTTCACTTTCCATAGATTTATTTCCATAGACTTCTATGTAGTTCAACCTGATAAATGGAAAAGGAAACATATAAGAGCAGATTTATTATTTCACTATGTCATAATTTGTGGCGTATAAAAGTCAGGAGGGTGAGGAGGTGTGATGAGGGAGTGAAAGGGGTGTCGGGTACCTCGTTCCCCGCATATTTATTATCAATAATGACAGAAATCTGGTATAAATTTCTTCCCTCCAGGTGCACTATCCAATGGAGAGTACATTGCATTTGCGAGGCTTGCACCTTGTCATAAATGAAGAACACCCTCCTCTGGTTCAGGGGCTATGAAGACTGGTGTTAATAATGCCAGTCTTCATAAATCTCCCACATAGAATCTTATATTAAACATAACAGTGTCAGAAGAGCTCATTCACAGTGTAACAGAGTTCAGCAGCTACAGCTATTTGTGTGTATTTTCTTTCTCCCCTTTCCATAGACATCTATGTAAGAAGTAATTCAACCTGATATGTGTAGAAAGAAACATATTTCTTAAATAAGATGTATTGCAAAGTGTAACATATTCACCTGTACTATTCATGTATGAAAAGCCATTTTATAATTGGAGGTACACTTTATAGGGTTATTCCCATCTGGACAACAAATTTTGGTGGATACAGAAGATCTGGCAATGAAGCAAATAGTGTGTGAGCACAACAAACTCACTAATAGAGATGGGCGAACCTCCAAAGATTTGTTTCATTTTACGTGGCTCAGGTCCTTGATTTGTTTCCAGTCCTAGACCACAGACTATAATAGGTGGAGGCCCAGGGTAGATGTGAAAAAATAAAAAAAACATTTATACTCAGCTTCCCTCACCTCTTTTGGACCTTCTTGCAGTGTCTGGTGCACTCCTGGTGATGTCATTCCCCTGGGGTCACCTAAGATTGGGCCACAGCAGTCACATGGGACATTGAGCTTCATGACGTCATGGCACTTGGTTTTTCATGTCACCACTGAGGCCTAACCCCAGGCCTTAGGGGTAACGCCAGGCACATGATGACACCGAGGAGACACAGAGAGAATGCTGTACACTATGAGGAGGCCAAAACAAGGTGAAGGAAGGTAAGAATAAATGTTTTTTTATTTTTTTACACCTCCGCTGGGCCTTCACCTATTATACTCTGGAGTCGGGGACTGGAAACAAATCAGGGACCTGAGTCACCGAAATGAAACAAATCTTGTTCATCCATCTCTACTAGTGAATTTATAGTAACCACATGCTACTTGCCTCATTGACACATCTTCTGTAAAGCTAAGTTCACACGGAGGTTTTTGGTCAGGATTTTGAGTCCGTATCCGCCTCAAAACCCTGACCAAAAAGACGGCTCCCATTGAAATCAGGTGTTTTTTTCCGGGAGCCGGTTTGTTCTGGCTCCCGGAAAAAGAAGCAAGGTGCTCATTCTTCAGGATGTTTCGCCTCTCGATTCGGCCTGAAGACGCTCCCTCCTCCCGACTAGGCCCATTCATTAGGCCTAATCCAGAGCGGAGTGCACGACTAGATGCCAGTGCAGTGCACCGTCATTCAGTCGTGGCTACCTGTTTTTTGGACCCCGTGTTTTTTGGACCCCGTGTTATCTTACCCTAACCACCAAAATTTGTCTCAGTTGCAACGTCTCTGTCTGCTCCTGTTCACCATTCTAGAGAGCAAAAGTGAAGACGATACTGATGGGTAGTCAGACAGCACCATGGGCCAGAATCAGAAGATCAAGCAAAACCCTGGAGGAAACACACATTATAAGGAGATATCTAACAGGGGACTGTATAGAAAAAGCTACTCAGGCAAAGGTCAGGGAGTCTTACCCTGTATAAATAGCCAGCTGGAATTGGTTTACCATGGCAACCAGACAGGCAGATGACGCCTGCGCCATGTTCCCAGTTGCCACAGCAATGTGGCGCACGTGTCGGTGATATAAGAAGGCGTGGCACTGATGTACGGAGACATATGTCGCCGCAAAAAACAATATACCATGAATAATATCAATAGGAATGCAGAGAAATATAAGCTGCTGCTTGGCTGATATAGTGTAGATTGGATATAGATACCGTATCTACAAGGTTAGGGTTATGTGCACCAGGAATACCGCTGAAGAATATAGAGAGCTCTCATTATAGAATATCTATATGTTGTCATGGTAACACAGAGCAGATCTGATGCAGTAATATAGAATATGGCCGTAAATAATAGTAAGACTTTAATTACTTCACAGTGTAAAGCCGGCCGAAATAGACATCTGTGTATTGTCAATGAGTCCGAAAATATTCAATCCTTATTAATCTCATGCATTAAGAAAAAAAAAATAATCCCCAATTATTTATAATATGAAGACCAAGACCCCACATGGATGTAGTATAAACAATAATAATCCCCATTAATATAATATAATACCCATTTAATTACCCATGAGCACCTTATAGTCCTGCCTAGGTCCATATATAAGGCGCACCGGACTATAAGGCGCAGCGCTGTCCGGTGCGTCTTATATGTGATTGAAAGCGGCAGCCGGCAGACTTTGCCGGCGGCCGCTTAACCCCCCGTGTGCCAGCTGCTTCTATTCATTTCAATGGCACGCTTCCACTGAAATGAATGGAAGCGCTCGGCACGCGAGGAGTTAAAGGGATTCTACCATTAAAAGAACTTCTTCCTTCTTGATCACGTCGGAATAGTCTCCTTACCTTTTTACCATAGCCAGCGCCGCCTTCTTCCGCAGCTCCGTCTCTGTCTTCTTTGGGCCTCATGGATGACGCATGCGCAGTCGGCTCTAACAGGCTCTCGCAGCCAGAGCCGACTGCGCATGCGTCATCCATGAGGCCCAAAGAAGACAACACAGGCGGGGACACGGAAGGCGCGAACACAGATCAGGGAGAAGGCGGCGCTGGCTATGGAAGAGGTAAGAGACGAATAGCCTTTTTAAGGCTATTCCGATGTGGTGAGGGGGAAGAAGTTCTTTTAATGGTAGAATCTACAGTTGAGCGAGTACTGTTCGGATTGGCTGATCCGAACAGTACTCGCTCATCTCTAGTAGAATCCCTTTAAGCAGCGGCCGCCGGCAAAGTCTGCATGCCGCTTCCATACATTACAATGAGAGCGCGCTATTCAAATAGTTAGAGATGAACGAATACTATTTGAATAGCGCGCTCCCATTGCAATGTATGGAAGCGGCATGGAGACTTTGCCGGCAGCCGCTTAACTCCTCGCGTGCCGCCGCTTCAAGCCTTATATAAGGCGCACCGGACTATAAGGCGCACTTTCGATTTCTGAGGTAATCGAAGTATTTTATGTGCGCCTTATAGTCCGGAAAATACGGTATAATGACTAATAACCTTCATGGATGTAGTATAAACATTAATAATCCCCATTAATATGATATAGACTAATAACCATCATGGATATAGTACAAACAACAATAGTCCCCATTAGGTTTGAGCCGATATTGAGATTTCAGGATCAGTTTTAAAATCCGATTTCCAATCATTTTCCAGTCGATCCCGATTGTGAAATTTGCTCGATCGCCGATCGGGATCCTATCTTTTCCGATCCCGATCGCTCAACCCTAGTCAATGCTTCTCTATGGGAAAAGTCACTTTTAGGGTTGAGCCAATCTTGAGATTTCAAAATTCAATTTCCGATCATTTTCCAGCCGATCCCGATCGTGAAATTTGCTCGATCGCCGATAAGGATCCAATCTTTCCCGATCCCTCAACCCTAGTCAATGCTTCTCTATGGGAAAAGTGGAAAAGTCACTTTTAGGGTTAAGCCGATCTTGAGATTTCAAAATTCGATTTCCAATCTTTTTCCAGCCGATCCCGTTTGTGAAATTTGCTCTTTCGCTGATCAGAATCTGATATTTTCCAATCCCAATTGCTTAACCCTAGTCCCCATTAATAATACAGTATAAAGACTATTAACCTTCTTGGATATAGTACAAATACCAATAATCCCCATTAATATAATATAAAGATGAATGATAGTCCTCATGGATACAGTAACAACAATAATAATCCACATGATATAAGGACCATGAGTCCAAGTCATTATAATGTAAAGATGAATAATAGTCCTCATGAATATAGAATAGACAATAATAATCCCCATTAATATGATATATAGAGTAATTACCCTCATGAATATAGTATAAAATTAATAATCCACATGACATAAGGACCATGGATACAAATCAATATAATGTAAAGATGAATAATCAATGAGCTGATATCATTAGATTATTAGTTCCCATTAATATAAAGGCAAACCCGTTTGCAAAAAAAGACATGTAATCCTCAATAATATAATAAAACATCTAATAAACCCCATTGATATAATGAGAACAGTAGAAAACACCCCATAAAATAACAAAAAGACTAATAACCCCTGTGTGTGCACAACCTGTATGATTGCACATGGAGGATAAGTAAGGAGCTCTATTCCCAGAACTATAGACATTCCTGGAGATTTACTTAGGTTAGTTCTGGGAATAGATAGGCTCCACAATTCTGATGCACAATTTCTGGCAGAAAATATGTGACAAAAGTCCCATTTTCTGGCACATAACTGGGCACACAACAGTATTAACACCAAAAATTGCAACTGCAGCAACCAATGGAGAGAACCTGGAGGACTAGAATTTACTTGTATCACCAGGGGCATAACTACCGCCATAGCAGCAGAGGCAGCTGCCACAGGGCCCGGGACATTAGGGGCCCGGCAACAGCCGCTACCGCTGCGTTTTTTTTTTTTTAATAGGCTGTTACCGGCTGGAGTTACGGGCCCTATATACTTACGTGAGTGACGGCGCGGGCCCCACAAGCACTATTATACTCGGGGGTCTTTTCGGACCCCCGAGTATAACGATCGGAGGCCCGGGAGAGGTAAGATAACATAAAAAACTGTGTTACTTACCTCTCCAGGCTCCGGGCAGGCTTAGGTAAGTAACAGAAGTTTGTTATGTTTGTATCCCTCTGGGTCTCCAATTATTATACTCTGGGGTCTGAAAAGACCCCAGAGTATAATAATTGTTCATGTCTGTCCACAATGGGACATAATACTGTGTGCAGGGGCCAGTATGGGGACATAATACTGTGTACTGGGGCCAGTATGGGACATAATACTGTGTACTGGGGCCAGTATGGGACATAATACTGTGTACTGGGGCCAGTATGGGACATAATACTGTGTGCGGGGGCCAATATGGGGTATTATAGTGTATGCAGAGATGCGCAAGGGGGTGTGGCGGCAGTAGGGGTCAGTTGGTCGAGGTCTTCAGCGTCGGGAAGGGGGGCGGGCATTGTCAAAAATTCGCCACGGGGCCCCGCCATTCCTAATTACGCCACTTTGTATCACATTCATTAACTACTGTAGGCTTATAAACCTAATCCCAGTACCTTATAGAGAGGACTTTAACAGTTTCCAAATATGTCTCTATTGTACAGCTTTGGAGCCCCATTTTTATGTATATGGCTGTTTTATTCATATGCAAATGAAAGGATAAGGTTGCCTGGGAATCTAGAGCTGAGACTGAAGCCCGGGCAAGCTAAGACACACCCAAACACTTTTATTCCATTCCATATGAATAAAATAGTGATTTACATGAAACTGGGGCTCCAAAACTGAATAAAAGTGGCATATTTGGAAATAGTAGATTCCCTTTAAGACTAACACTAACATTCTGGTGCAAAATAATCCAGAGGATTGATGGTAGAATCTTAGACCAGATCATGTAAAGTTGAAATTTATCATCCATCATCATCCACTGTGATAATTCTATAATTTTTAGGATAAGTATATATCTTGGTGTGTATAAATCAATAATTCGGCCCATACACATACATGTATATATCTGTTATTATGTATCAATATAAAGTTTATATGGTATAATCGACCATGGGTTTAACTTGCCAAATCTGTAACAGTGACTTAAGACCCCTGACCTACAATTTATACTGTTGCAAACCTCCCTCCAACTGTCCTGGGTTCAGAGGGACAGTCACAGATTTCGGGTGTTGTCCCGCTTTCCTCGACAGAGGTATGTCATTGCTTCAAGTCTGCATCCAGTGGACGTGTGGAGCCACAAGAGGGATGATATTCTATGGGGGTACTAAGGGAGCATTATACCATGTCAGGGCCACTAAAGGGGCATTATACTGTGGTACTGGGTGGATTGGGTGAGGTCAAAGGGGCATGGGCAGTGCTACATATATGGCTTATGATACATTCATTTGTTGCTCTCATTTTGTCCCTCTGTAAGTTGGAAGGTATGCTGGTGTCTTCTTATATGGCAGAGGGCATTATTAGTCACCTTGCTTGTGCCTAGTGGATCCTGTACCATGTCTGTATGTGTTACTATCATACTATAGGACTACATCAGACATGGCTTTCACATCAGCTTTAGTGACCTGAATATCTGAATGAGAATTTTTTCGGAGGTTTCTAGGCTGAACTGCCGGATGCTGGAAGGACAAAAGTGGAATATTTAAAGGTTTAATTAGGAAATTATTTTTTTTTTTCTCCCCAAAAGCATTTTGTTTAGTTACGAGCATGTGAATGTGGTCATGACAACAAGTCATTAAGATGACATTCCCCGTGGCTGCTCTCATACAGCTGCCGTATTCACTGGTAACACTGTATTATTGATTCCAGGAAGGTACTGCCAAGTTCAAGTCCTATTCTTACACAATTTCCCCTCTGTTTCTCCAACCATTTATAATGTGTCAGTATTTTCTGGAGAACATAACAGATTGTGTACAGAGCCACTTGCACCGGGCCCTATGATAGTGGGGGGCCCTTGTTAGGAACTTGATGCAACAAATAACTCAGTAAGTCCTGGGCAACTAGAATATCCAAGCGCTGAGGCAGAAACAGTGCTGGGTGTGCCTCGCCCTCCTAACCGGAGTGGAACCAGACCGCTAAGTTCTTCACCAGAGCTCCTGATGGTGGAGTTGGACTTGGTAAAAGTCCAAGGCTCAGATCTACAATTGCCCAGAGAGCATCGCACACCCAGCGAACCCCAAGTAGGAGGACCCAGAGGGACCCAGACACTAACCTTAGAGTGAAGTCCAAGAGACCGAGAAGGAATGAAGCTGCAGAGGAGCAGGAGGGTAATTCAGGGAATACACACAGATACCCCAGGAACAAATCCATGGTCAAGCAAGCAGGAGGTCACGTGGTAGCAGAAGGCAGAGGCAGAAGTGTAGTCAGGGAAGCCGGGTCATACACAGAAGGTCAACAGAATAGCCAAATCAGGATCCAAAAGGGAGGTCAAGTGGAAGCCAAAGGTCATACACAGGAGGTCAAGAAGTTGCCAAATCAGGATCATGGAGTAGAGGTCTGTAAAGCAAGCCAGGTCAAACAATCCAGGGAATCCAAGAGCAGGGACAGGTGACAGGGAGCAGGAAGGAAGCAGGAGAGGCTCGTCGCTGGGGAGCTGATACCGTGGTGTAAACGAATAAATAGCCCCCGATCCCGGTGCTAGGGAGAAACCGGAACCTCCGCACACTCAAGTGGAGGCCTCCGGCCTACCCCAGCGCCGGAACCAGCAGTGATCCCGGTGCTGGACAAGAATCGGGCTGGGCGCCACAACGGAGGTCCTGGCCCATCCTAACAGCCCCCTTGGGACAGTCTTTCATTTAGAATACTGTCCTGGACCACCCTGATACTTCACAACTCCATCCTCATCTGCATCCAAACTTGCTGATTGCTATTAGTATTCCCAAAAAAAGGATAATTCTTGGATCTTATATTAAAAAGGTCCTTGCTTGTGCTACTCCCTAATGGCGAACTGCAAAAACCTTGGTTTCTTCCATTAGCACCATGTGTGTCTAAATACACACAGGCATCCCCCCCCCCCCCCCCCCCAAAAAAAAAAAAAAAAAAAAGATCATTCGGATCATTTTTATTTTTTATTTGAAAGACTATTTAATAGGCTGGATTTTTTTACATGGAGTCCTTGGAATCCTCAAAAATGGAATTTGCACAATTGGTTTACAACACGCTGGTTTGAACCCAAAGTGAATTTTTGAAATTTTGAATGTGAAGTGAAACTAATTTTGAAAAACTTTGCTCATCTATAATAAAATCCACCCAAAAAAATGCAGTAACAATAGGTAAAAAAAATCAAATCTTCTCTCCTGCTAAATGAAGAATACTAATGAAGTTGGGAGCACATTTGAGGTTGCTCATTAGAACATTCTCTACAAAAACATATCAACCACAGTCCAGATCTTATACAAACCGCCCAAGATGGCTGTGACTCGCGTCCCCAGTGTCCCCCGTTCTCTGCAACCTTACACATCAGAACGAACAATGTTTTTTGCAGATCTGCTCATCTCCAGTCTGACTATTTGCTATGAAGTTACCTCCTGCTGTTTCAGTATTTGCACTGTATTTCGGAAATGAGTTAACTGTACAAAGAGGATCTGCGTGGGCGATGGAAAATGTATCTGTAAAAAGGTAAATGAGTATAACATTGATGGGAAGAAAGATTTTATTCAATGATAGACGGGCCAAATAACTGAAACATTGCCTTTGCCAAGGAAAGTCGCAGCTCGATTGTAATGTAGTAATAATAGCGTATGCTCGGTATAGGGTGACATTGCGTGTGAAAACCATGATCAAGGGGATTGTAGACTAACCGTATACGCTGCCAGACTGCCGAAAATTGACATTACCGCGCCATTACGTAAGAGATTATGATTCCCTTGACTCTGGGAACTCTGCCCAACACAAGCAAGAACTCTAACCTGGTAAGTCCCCTGCTCAACTCGATGGGGAGTCATACCTCTAATACTTGACCTAAATTGCCTAATGCTCATGGTTCCTGGTTTGCCTTCAAAGATCCCTTCCTTCCCCTTGTCAAATTGCTATGATACTGTATTATCATTGTACAAGACGATTTAAATAGAGCTTTGGCAGACTCTATGGAAAAAGGTGAGCAGGAGTCATTGGATAGGTGAAGGTCTCATGGCCATTTATGGCATATCCAATGGATGTGTGCCCACCTGTGCTGGGGTCCTGGGCTTCAATCCAGCCAAAGACAATATCTGCAAGGAGTTTGTATGTTCTCCCCATGTTTGTATATTGGTTACCAACTAAGAGGAAGATGAGGCCCCACGGACTGTTATACCCCCAACCCCCCCCCCCATACCCACCACTCCCCCCCCCCACTTTACTAGCTTTAGCAATGCCAAATATCTATTCGGACGTGCCAATAAAGCTTATTTGATTTGATTTGGTATCCTCTCACACTCCAAAGACATACAGATAGGGAATTTAGATTGTGAGCCCTATACAGGACAGTGACTGACAATATCTATTATGCACTGTGGAATATGATGGCGCTATATAAGAAAGCTAAATAAAAATATATTGTACATGGATGACTGTGGCAGTTCATAGACTGCCTGCTCCATTAATGCATAGACGACTATGTGGCGTTTCATAGACCTCCTGCTCTATCTGTACTTGGACGACTATATGGCGGATCATAGACCACCTGTTCCATTTTTACATGGACGATGGACAACCATGTAGCGGTTCTTAGACAGCCTGCTCCATCTGTACATGGACAACCATGTGGACGGTTCTTAGACCACCTGCTCCATCTGTACATAGCCCACTATGTGGAGGTTCATAGACTGTCTGCCCCACCTATACACTGACGACTATGTGAAGGTTTGTGTCACTGTGATTATGGTATCTGTGTAATTAAATAAACAAGACACTGGACATGAGAACGGCTGATTACCCCCCATCAATTACGACAAATTATTAAGAATCACATTTGGGAATTTTGTTAACCCTTTAAGCATTTCATGGCATTTAAAACAATATGGGGATGAAATTCAGAGATTTCTTTTTTTTTTTTTTACATTAATACACTCATTTAATCCTAAAATTAACACATTCACAAGGGGTTAAAGGAGAAAATGCATGTGTCAATGTGTTATTCAATTTCTCCTGGGCATGGAAATCCCCTACATGTGGGATGTTTGGAGACACGGCAGCGCAAGGAGGAGAAGGAGCGACACTGGGTGTTTGCTGGAATAGGTTTCGGGTGCCAGGTCTCATTTGCAGAGCCCCCAGAGTACCAATACAATGGAAACCCCCAAAAATGACCCCATTTTGAAAACTACACCCCTAATAGAATTAATCAAGGAATATAATGAGTATTTTGATCCAAGAGATGGATTTCAGTGGATGGAGCAAAATGATTGAAATGTTCCCAGATTTCTGCTACCTCAGAGCCCAATATATCATGGCCAGCCTGTGACACTGGGAAAAGTCATCTCTCCAGTTATTACGCTCTCTTTCCTGATTTTAGAAACACCCTAAAAATGGCCCTAATATTTTGTCTGGAAATATAACAGGGCTCAGGAGTCAGAGAGCACCTTGCAAATTTGAGACCTCACTTGGACATTTACACAGCAATGGGGGAGAGGCCCTGAGATAAAATAAATAATTTACTCCCTAAATATGACCCACTTTAGAAAATGCACCCCTCAAGGAATTCCTCATGAGTTATTATTATCATTGTGAGCCCAAGAGCGCTTTCCAACAATGAATGTGCAAAATGAAATTTTTTTAAACAGATATGCCATTTCAGTGCCCAATAAATTGTGCCCACTTTGTGTCAACTGATGCACAAAACTACATGGTCAGTTCATGCAAAATACTGTATGGCCAATGACACAGCCATGACGCTTAGATATACACACCTTACCTCACATCTCCTGGCCGTTGTTGGCATCCTCTTCAGATCTGCTGCTGACATCATGTGCCTCTAATGTCACTGTTGAAGCCTTGATTGGAAAACCCTAAAATGGCCAATGCAAAATGGGGTCACTTCTTGGAGAATTCCAATGTGGTATCCAGAAACCAATCCCTATAAATCTATACTCCAAAAGCGAAAAAGTGCAGTGTTCCTTCCCTTCTGAGCCCTGATACGTGCTCAAACAACATTTTACGCCCATATAGTCAACTTTTTGGAATGAAGAAACCCCAAAGTATAATAACAGCAGTTT
>NW_027440114.1:0-22821 GCF_031893055.1 Leptodactylus fuscus
GTTTGATTTTCCCCATAGGGTTTCATTGATCGTGTACTCTTGAGTGTAGCTCGAGCTGAGAAGGTAGCAGCCATGTGAAAGTTGACAGTTAAGCCTATCTAGTGACAACCCATCATAGGCTAGCTGGGTGATCTTGCAACTTGTATCATGCCGGAGTTTGATTTTCACCATAGGGTTTCATTGATCGCTTACTCGGCAACTTGTATGAAGCAGGATTTCTACTTTCCCCTTAGCGCTTCATTGATCGTGTACTCTTGAGTGTAGCTCGGGCTGAGAATGACGCAGCCATGGGAAAGTTGACAGTTAAGCCTATCTAGTGACAGCCCATCATAGGCTAGCTGGGTGAGCTTGCAACTTCTACCATGTCGGAGTTTGATTTTCCCAATAGGGTTTCATTGATCGTGTACTCTTGAGTGTAGCTCGGGCTGAGAAGGTCGCAGCCATGGGAAAGTTGACAGTTAAGCCTATCTAGTGACAACCCATCATAGGCTAGCTGGGTGATCTTGCAACTTGTATCATGCCCGAGTTTGATTTTCACCATAGGGTTTCATTGATCGCTTACTCGGCAACTTGTATGAAGCAGGATTTCTACTTTCCCCTTAGCGCTTCATTGATCGTGTACTCTTGAGTGTAGCTCGGGCTGAGAATGACGCAGCCATGGGAAAGTTGACAGTTAAGCCTATCTAGTGACAGCCCATCATAGGCTAGCTGGGTGAGCTTGCAACTTCTACCATGTCGGAGTTTGATTTTCCCCATAGGGTTTCATTGATCGTGTTCTCTTGAGTGTAGCTCGGGCTGAGAAGGTCGCAGCCATGGGAAAGTTGACAGTTAAGCCTATCTAGTGACAACCCATCATAGGCTAGCTGGGTGATCTTGCAACTTGTATCATGCCGGAGTTTGATTTTCACCATAGGGTTTTATTGATCGCTTACTCGGCATCTTGTATCAAGCAGGATTTCTACTTTCCCCTTAGCGCTTCATTGATCGTGTACTCTTGAGTGTAGATCGGGCTGAGAATGACGCAGCCATGGGAAAGTTGACAGTTAAGCCTATCTAGTGACAGCCCATCATAGGCTAGCTGGGTGATCTTGCAACTTGTACCATGTCGGAGTTTGATTTTCCCCATAGGGTTTCATTGATCGTGTACTCTTGAGTGTAGCTCGGGCTGAGAAGGTAGCAGCCATGTGAAAGTTGACAGTTAAGCCTATCTAGTGACAACCCATCATAGGCTAGCTGGGTGATCTTGCAACTTGTATCATGCCGGAGTTTGATTTTCACCATAGGGTTTCATTGATTGCTTACTCGGCAACTTGTATGAAGCAGGATTTCTTCTTTCCCCTTAGCGCTTCATTGATCGTGTACTCTTGAGTGTAGCTCGGGCTGAGAATGACGCAGCCATGGGAAAGTTGACAGTTAAGCCTATCTAGTGACAGCCCATCATAGGCTAGCTGGGTGAGCTTGCAACTTCTACCATGTCGGAGTTTGATTTTCCCCATAGGGTTTCATTGATCGTGTACTCTTGAGTGTAGCTCGGGCTGAGAAGGTCGCAGCCATGGGAAAGTTGACAGTTAAGCCTATCTAGTGACAACCCATCATAGGCTAGCTGGGTGATCTTGCAACTTGTATCATGCCGGAGTTTGATTTTCACCATAGGGTTTCATTGATCGCTTACTCGGCAACTTGTATGAAGCAGGATTTCTACTTTCCCCTTAGCGCTTCATTGATCGTGTACTCTTGAGTGTAGCTCGGGCTGAGAATGACGCAGCCATGGGAAAGTTGACAGTTAAGCCTATCTAGTGACAGCCCATCATAGGCTAGCTGGGTGAGCTTGCAACTTCTACCATGTCGGAGTTTGATTTTCCCCATAGGGTTTCATTGATCGTGTACTCTTGAGTGTAGCTCGGGCTGAGAAGGTCGCAGCCATGGGAAAGTTGACAGTTAAGCCTATCTAGTGACAGCCAATCATAGGCTAGCTGGGTGAGCTTGCAACTTGTACCATGTCGGAGTTTGATTTTCCCCATAGGTTTTCATTGATCGTGTACTATTGAGTGTAGCTCGGGCTGAGAAGGTCGCAGCCATGGGAAATTTGACAGTTAAGCCTATCTAGTGACAACCCATCATAGGCTAGCTGGGTGATCTTGCAACTTGTATCATGCCGGAGTTTGATTTTCACCATAGGGTTTCATTGATCGCTTACTCGGCAATTTGTATAAAGCAGGATTTCTACTTTCCCCTTAGCGCTTCATTGATCGTGTACTCTTGAGTGTAGCTCGGGCTGAGAATGACGCAGCCATGGGAAAGTTGACAGTTAAGCCTATCTAGTGACAGCCCATCATAGGCTAGCTGGGTGCGCTTGCAACTTCTACCATGTCGGAGTTTGATTTTCCCCATAGGGTTTCATTGATCGTGTACTCTTGAGTGTAGCTCGGGCTGAGAAGGTCGCAGCCATGGGAAAGTTGACAGTTAAGCCTATCTAGTGACAACCCATCATAGGCTAGCTGGGTGATCTTGCAACTTGTATCATGCCGGAGATTGATTTTCACCATAGGGTTTCATTGATCGCTTACCCGGCAACTTGTATCAAGCAGGATTTCTACTTTCCCCTTAGCGCTTCATTGATCGTGTACTCTTGAGTGTAGATCGGGCTGAGAATGACGCAGCCATGGGAAAGTTGACAGTTAAGCCTATCTATTGACAGCCCATCATAGGCTAGCTGGGTGATCTTGCAACTTGTACCATGTCGGAGTTTGATTTTCCCCATAGGGTTTCATTGATCGTGTACTCTTGAGTGTAGCTCGGGCTAAGAAGGTCGCAGCCATGGGAAAGTTGACAGTTAAGCCTATCTAGTGACAACCCATCATAGGCTAGCTGGGTGATCTTGCAACTTGTATCATGCCGGAGTTTGATTTTCACCATAGGGTTTCATTGATCGCTTACTCGGCAACTTGTATGAAGCAGGATTTCTACTTTCCCCTTAGCGCTTCATTGATCGTGTACTCTTGAGTGTAGCTCGGGCTGAGAATGACGCAGCCATGGGAAAGTTGACAGTTAAGCCTATCTAGTGACAGCCCATCATAGGCTAGCTGGGTGAGCTTGCAACTTCTACCATGTCGGAGTTTGATTTTCCCCATAGGGTTTCATTGATCGTGTACTCTTGAGTGTAGCTCGGGCTGAGAAGGTCGCAGCCATGGGAAAGTTGACAGTTAAGCCTATCTAGTGACAACCCATCATAGGCTAGCTGGGTGATCTTGCAACTTGTATCATGCCGGAGTTTGATTTTCACCATAGGGTTTCATTGATCGCTTACTCGGCAACTTGTATCAAGCAGGATTTCTACTTTCCCCTTAGCGCTTCATTGATCGTGTACTCTTGAGTGTAGATCGGGCTGAGAATGACGCAGCCATGGGAAAGTTGACAGTTAAGCCTATCTAGTGACAGCCCATCATAGGCTAGCTGGGTGATCTTGCAACTTGTACCATGTCGGAGTTTGATTTTCCCCATAGGGTTTCATTGATCGTGTACTCTTGAGTGTAGCTCGGGCTGAGAAGGTCGCAGCCATGTGAAAGTTGACAGTTAAGCCTATCTAGTGACAACCCATCATAGGCTAGCTGGGTGATCTTGCAACTTGTATCATGCCGGAGTTTGATTTTCACCATAGGGTTTCATTGATCGCTTACTCGGCAACTTGTATGAAGCAGGATTTCTACTTTCCCCTTAGCGCTTCATTGTTCGTGTACTCTTGAGTGTAGCTCGGGCTGAGAATGACGCAGCCATGGGAAAGTTGACAGTTAAGCCTATCTAGTGACAGCCCATCATAGGCTAGCTGGGTGAGCTTGCAACTTCTACCATGTCGGAGTTTGATTTTCCCCATAGGGTTTCATTGATCGTGTACTCTTGAGTGTAGCTCGGGCTGAGAAGGTCGCAGCCATGGGAAAGTTGACAGTTAAGCCTATCTAGTGACACCCAATCATAGGCTAGCTGGGTGAGCTTGCAACTTGTACCATGTCGGAGTTTGATTTTCCCCATAGGTTTTCATTGATCGTGTACTCTTGAGTGTAGCTCGGGCTGAGAAGGTCGCAGCCATGGGAAATTTGACAGTTAAGCCTATCTAGTGACAACCCATCATAGGCTAGCTGGGTGATCTTGCAACTTGTATCATGCCGGAGTTTGATTTTCACCATAGGGTTTCATTGATCGCTTACTCGGCAACTTGTATAAAGCAGGATTTCTACTTTCCCCTTAGCGCTTCATTGATCGTGTACTCTTGAGTGTAGCTCGGGCTGAGAATGACGCAGCCATGGGAAAGTTGACAGTTAAGCCTATCTAGTGACAGCCCATCATAGGCTAGCTGGGTGAGCTTGCAACTTCTACCATGTCGGAGTTTGATTTTCCCCATAGGGTTTCATTGATCGTGTACTCTTGAGTGTAGCTCGGGCTGAGAAGGTCGCAGCCATGGGAAAGTTGACAGTTAAGCCTATCTAGTGACAACCCATCATAGGCTAGCTGGGTGATCTTGCAACTTGTATCATGCCGGAGATTGATTTTCACCATAGGGTTTCATTGATCGCTTACCCGGCAACTTGTATCAAGCAGGATTTCTACTTTCCCCTTAGCGCTTCATTGATCGTGTACTCTTGAGTGTAGATCGGGCTGAGAATGACGCAGCCATGGGAAAGTTGACAGTTAAGCCGCTGAGAATGACGCAGCCATGGGAAAGTTGACAGTTAAGCCTATCTATTGACAGCCCATCATAGGCTAGCTGGGTGATCTTGCAACTTGTACCATGTCGGAGTTTGATTTTCCCCATAGGGTTTCATTGATCGTGTACTCTTGAGTGTAGCTCGGGCTAAGAAGGTCGCAGCCATGGGAAAGTTGACAGTTAAGCCTATCTAGTGACAACCCATCATAGGCTAGCTGGGTGATCTTGCAACTTGTATCATGCCGGAGTTTGATTTTCACCATAGGGTTTCATTGATCGCTTACTCGGCAACTTGTATGAAGCAGGATTTCTACTTTCCCCTTAGCGCTTCATTGATCGTGTACTCTTGAGTGTAGCTCGGGCTGAGAATGACGCAGCCATGGGAAAGTTGACAGTTAAGCCTATCTAGTGACAGCCCATCATAGGCTAGCTGGGTGAGCTTGCAACTTCTACCATGTCGGAGTTTGATTTTCCCCATAGGGTTTCATTGATCGTGTACTCTTGAGTGTAGCTCGGGCTGAGAAGGTCGCAGCCATGGGAAAGTTGACAGTTAAGCCTATCTAGTGACAACCCATCATAGGCTAGCTGGGTGATCTTGCAACTTGTATCATGCCGGAGTTTGATTTTCACCATAGGGTTTCATTGATCGCTTACTCGGCAACTTGTATGAAGCAGGATTTCTACTTTCCCCTTAGCGCTTCATTGATCGTGTACTCTTGAGTGTAGCTCGGGCTGAGACTGACGCAGCCATGGGAAAGTTGACAGTTAAGCCTATCTAGTGACAGCCCATCATAGGCTAGCTGGGTGAGCTTGCAACTTCTACCATGTCGGAGTTTGATTTTCCCCATAGGGTTTCATTGATCGTGTACTCTTGAGTGTAGCTCGGGCTGAGAAGGTCGCAGCCATGGGAAAGTTGACAGTTAAGCCTATCTAGTGACAACCCATCATAGGCTAGCTGGGTGATCTTGCAACTTGTATCATGCCGGAGATTGATTTTCACCATAGGGTTTCATTGATCGCTTACCCGGCAACTTGTATCAAGCAGGATTTCTACTTTCCCCTTAGCGCTTCATTGATCGTGTACTCTTGAGTGTAGATCGGGCTGAGAATGACGCAGCCATGGGAAAGTTGACAGTTAAGCCTATCTATTGACAGCCCATCATAGGCTAGCTGGGTGATCTTGCAACTTGTACCATGTCGGAGTTTGATTTTCCCCATAGGGTTTCATTGATCGTGTACTCTTGAGTGTAGCTCGGGCTAAGAAGGTCGCAGCCATGGGAAAGTTGACAGTTAAGCCTATCTAGTGACAACCCATCATAGGCTAGCTGGGTGATCTTGCAACTTGTATCATGCCGGAGTTTGATTTTCACCATAGGGTTTCATTGATCGCTTACTCGGCAACTTGTATGAAGCAGGATTTCTACTTTCCCCTTAGCGCTTCATTGATCGTGTACTCTTGAGTGTAGCTCGGGCTGAGAATGACGCAGCCATGGGAAAGTTGACAGTTAAGCCTATCTAGTGACAGCCCATCATAGGCTAGCTGGGTGAGCTTGCAACTTCTACCATGTCGGAGTTTGATTTTCCCCATAGGGTTTCATTGATCGTGTACTCTTGAGTGTAGCTCGGGCTGAGAAGGTCGCAGCCATGGGAAAGTTGACAGTTAAGCCTATCTAGTGACAACCCATCATAGGCTAGCTGGGTGATCTTGCAACTTGTATCATGCCGGAGTTTGATTTTCACCATAGGGTTTCATTGATCGCTTACTCGGCAACTTGTATCAAGCAGGATTTCTACTTTCCCCTTAGCGCTTCATTGATCGTGTACTCTTGAGTGTAGATCGGGCTGAGAATGACGCAGCCATGGGAAAGTTGACAGTTAAGCCGCTGAGAATGACGCAGCCATGGGAAAGTTGACAGTTAAGCCTATCTATTGACAGCCCATCATAGGCTAGCTGGGTGATCTTGCAACTTGTACCATGTCGGAGTTTGATTTTCCCCATAGGGTTTCATTGATCGTGTACTCTTGAGTGTAGCTCGGGCTAAGAAGGTCGCAGCCATGGGAAAGTTGACAGTTAAGCCTATCTAGTGACAACCCATCATAGGCTAGCTGGGTGATCTTGCAACTTGTATCATGCCGGAGTTTGATTTTCACCATAGGGTTTCATTGATCGCTTACTCGGCAACTTGTATGAAGCAGGATTTCTACTTTCCCCTTAGCGCTTCATTGATCGTGTACTCTTGAGTGTAGCTCGGGCTGAGAATGACGCAGCCATGGGAAAGTTGACAGTTAAGCCTATCTAGTGACAGCCCATCATAGGCTAGCTGGGTGAGCTTGCAACTTCTACCATGTCGGAGTTTGATTTTCCCCATAGGGTTTCATTGATCGTGTACTCTTGAGTGTAGCTCGGGCTGAGAAGGTCGCAGCCATGGGAAAGTTGACAGTTAAGCCTATCTAGTGACAACCCATCATAGGCTAGCTGGGTGATCTTGCAACTTGTATCATGCCCGAGTTTGATTTTCACCATAGGGTTTCATTGATCGCTTACTCGGCAACTTGTATGAAGCAGGATTTCTACTTTCCCCTTAGCGCTTCATTGATCGTGTACTCTTGAGTGTAGATCGGGCTGAGAATGACGCAGCCATGGGAAAGTTGACAGTTAAGCCTATCTATTGACAGCCCATCATAGGCTAGCTGGGTGATCTTGCAACTTGTACCATGTCGGAGTTTGATTTTCCCCATAGGGTTTCATTGATCGTGTACTCTTGAGTGTAGCTCGGGCTAAGAAGGTCGCAGCCATGGGAAAGTTGACAGTTAAGCCTATCTAGTGACAACCCATCATAGGCTAGCTGGGTGATCTTGCAACTTGTATCATGCCGGAGTTTGATTTTCACCATAGGGTTTCATTGATCGCTTACTCGGCAACTTGTATCAAGCAGGATTTCTACTTTCCCCTTAGCGCTTCATTGATCGTGTACTATTGAGTGTGGATCGGGCTGAGAATGACGCAGCCATGGGAAAGTTGACAGTTAAGCCTATCTAGTGACAGCCCATCATAGGCTAGCTGGGTGATCTTGCAACTTGTACCATGTCGGAGTTTGATTTTCCCCATAGGGTTTCATTGATCGTGTACTCTTGAGTGTAGCTCGGGCTGAGAAGGTCGCAGCCATGGGAAAGTTGACAGTTAAGCCTATCTAGTGACAGCCCATCATAGGCTAGCTGGGTGAGCTTGCAACTTGTACCATGTCGGAGTTTGATTTTCCCAATAGGTTTTCATTGATCGTGTACTCTTGAGTGTAGCTCGGGCTGAGAAGGTCGCAGCCATGGGAAAGTTGACAGTTAAGCCTATCTAGTGACAACCCATCATAGACTAGCTGGGTGATCTTGCAACTTGTATCATGCCGGAGTTTCATTTTCACCATAGGGTTTCATTGATCGCTTACTCGGCAACTTGTATGAAGCAGGATTTCTACTTTCCCCTTAGCGCTTCATTGATCGTGTACTCTTGAGTGTAGCTCGGGCTGAGAATGACGCAGCCATGGGAAAGTTGACAGTTAAGCCTATCTAGTGACAGCCCATCATAGGCTAGCTGGGTGAGCTTGCAACTTCTACCATGTCGGAGTTTGATTTTCCCCATAGGGTTTCATTGATCGTGTACTCTTGAGTGTAGCTCGGGCTGAGAAGGTCGCAGCCATGGGAAAGTTGACAGTTAAGCCTATCTAGTGACAACCCATCATAGGCTAGCTGGGTGATCTTGCAACTTGTATCATGCCGGAGATTGATTTTCACCATAGGGTTTCATTGATCGCTTACCCGGCAACTTGTATCAAGCAGGATTTCTACTTTCCCCTTAGCGCTTCATTGATCGTGTACTCTTGAGTGTAGATCGGGCTGAGAATGACGCAGCCATGGGAAAGTTGACAGTTAAGCCTATCTAGTGACAGCCCATCATAGGCTAGCTGGGTGAGCTTGCAACTTCTACCATGTCGGAGTTTGATTTTCCCCATAGGGTTTCATTGATCGTGTACTCTTGAGTGTAGCTCGGGCTGAGAAGGTCGCAGCCATGGGAAAGTTGACAGTTAAGCCTATCTAGTGACAGCCAATCATAGGCTAGCTGGGTGAGCTTGCAACTTGTACCATGTCGGAGTTTGATTTTCCCCATAGGTTTTCATTGATCGTGTACTATTGAGTGTAGCTCGGGCTGAGAAGGTCGCAGCCATGGGAAATTTGACAGTTAAGCCTATCTAGTGACAACCCATCATAGGCTAGCTGGGTGATCTTGCAACTTGTATCATGCCGGAGTTTGATTTTCACCATAGGGTTTCATTGATCGCTTACTCGGCAATTTGTATAAAGCAGGATTTCTACTTTCCCCTTAGCGCTTCATTGATCGTGTACTCTTGAGTGTAGCTCGGGCTGAGAATGACGCAGCCATGGGAAAGTTGACAGTTAAGCCTATCTAGTGACAGCCCATCATAGGCTAGCTGGGTGAGCTTGCAACTTCTACCATGTCGGAGTTTGATTTTCCCCATAGGGTTTCATTGATCGTGTACTCTTGAGTGTAGCTCGGGCTGAGAAGGTCGCAGCCATGGGAAAGTTGACAGTTAAGCCTATCTAGTGACAACCCATCATAGGCTAGCTGGGTGATCTTGCAACTTGTATCATGCCGGAGATTGATTTTCACCATAGGGTTTCATTGATCGCTTACCCGGCAACTTGTATCAAGCAGGATTTCTACTTTCCCCTTAGCGCTTCATTGATCGTGTACTCTTGAGTGTAGATCGGGCTGAGAATGACGCAGCCATGGGAAAGTTGACAGTTAAGCCTATCTATTGACAGCCCATCATAGGCTAGCTGGGTGATCTTGCAACTTGTACCATGTCGGAGTTTGATTTTCCCCATAGGGTTTCATTGATCGTGTACTCTTGAGTGTAGCTCGGGCTAAGAAGGTCGCAGCCATGGGAAAGTTGACAGTTAAGCCTATCTAGTGACAACCCATCATAGGCTAGCTGGGTGATCTTGCAACTTGTATCATGCCGGAGTTTGATTTTCACCATAGGGTTTCATTGATCGCTTACTCGGCAACTTGTATGAAGCAGGATTTCTACTTTCCCCTTAGCGCTTCATTGATCGTGTACTCTTGAGTGTAGCTCGGGCTGAGAATGACGCAGCCATGGGAAAGTTGACAGTTAAGCCTATCTAGTGACAGCCCATCATAGGCTAGCTGGGTGAGCTTGCAACTTCTACCATGTCGGAGTTTGATTTTCCCCATAGGGTTTCATTGATCGTGTACTCTTGAGTGTAGCTCGGGCTGAGAAGGTCGCAGCCATGGGAAAGTTGACAGTTAAGCCTATCTAGTGACAACCCATCATAGGCTAGCTGGGTGATCTTGCAACTTGTATCATGCCGGAGTTTGATTTTCACCATAGGGTTTCATTGATCGCTTACTCGGCAACTTGTATCAAGCAGGATTTCTACTTTCCCCTTAGCGCTTCATTGATCGTGTACTCTTGAGTGTAGATCGGGCTGAGAATGACGCAGCCATGGGAAAGTTGACAGTTAAGCCTATCTAGTGACAGCCCATCATAGGCTAGCTGGGTGATCTTGCAACTTGTACCATGTCGGAGTTTGATTTTCCCCATAGGGTTTCATTGATCGTGTACTCTTGAGTGTAGCTCGGGCTGAGAAGGTCGCAGCCATGTGAAAGTTGACAGTTAAGCCTATCTAGTGACAACCCATCATAGGCTAGCTGGGTGATCTTGCAACTTGTATCATGCCGGAGTTTGATTTTCACCATAGGGTTTCATTGATCGCTTACTCGGCAACTTGTATGAAGCAGGATTTCTACTTTCCCCTTAGCGCTTCATTGTTCGTGTACTCTTGAGTGTAGCTCGGGCTGAGAATGACGCAGCCATGGGAAAGTTGACAGTTAAGCCTATCTAGTGACAGCCCATCATAGGCTAGCTGGGTGAGCTTGCAACTTCTACCATGTCGGAGTTTGATTTTCCCCATAGGGTTTCATTGATCGTGTACTCTTGAGTGTAGCTCGGGCTGAGAAGGTCGCAGCCATGGGAAAGTTGACAGTTAAGCCTATCTAGTGACACCCAATCATAGGCTAGCTGGGTGAGCTTGCAACTTGTACCATGTCGGAGTTTGATTTTCCCCATAGGTTTTCATTGATCGTGTACTCTTGAGTGTAGCTCGGGCTGAGAAGGTCGCAGCCATGGGAAATTTGACAGTTAAGCCTATCTAGTGACAACCCATCATAGGCTAGCTGGGTGATCTTGCAACTTGTATCATGCCGGAGTTTGATTTTCACCATAGGGTTTCATTGATCGCTTACTCGGCAACTTGTATAAAGCAGGATTTCTACTTTCCCCTTAGCGCTTCATTGATCGTGTACTCTTGAGTGTAGCTCGGGCTGAGAATGACGCAGCCATGGGAAAGTTGACAGTTAAGCCTATCTAGTGACAGCCCATCATAGGCTAGCTGGGTGAGCTTGCAACTTCTACCATGTCGGAGTTTGATTTTCCCCATAGGGTTTCATTGATCGTGTACTCTTGAGTGTAGCTCGGGCTGAGAAGGTCGCAGCCATGGGAAAGTTGACAGTTAAGCCTATCTAGTGACAACCCATCATAGGCTAGCTGGGTGATCTTGCAACTTGTATCATGCCGGAGATTGATTTTCACCATAGGGTTTCATTGATCGCTTACCCGGCAACTTGTATCAAGCAGGATTTCTACTTTCCCCTTAGCGCTTCATTGATCGTGTACTCTTGAGTGTAGATCGGGCTGAGAATGACGCAGCCATGGGAAAGTTGACAGTTAAGCCGCTGAGAATGACGCAACCATGGGAAAGTTGACAGTTAAGCCTATCTATTGACAGCCCATCATAGGCTAGCTGGGTGATCTTGCAACTTGTACCATGTCGGAGTTTGATTTTCCCCATAGGGTTTCATTGATCGTGTACTCTTGAGTGTAGCTCGGGCTAAGAAGGTCGCAGCCATGGGAAAGTTGACAGTTAAGCCTATCTAGTGACAACCCATCATAGGCTAGCTGGGTGATCTTGCAACTTGTATCATGCCGGAGTTTGATTTTCACCATAGGGTTTCATTGATCGCTTACTCGGCAACTTGTATCAAGCAGGATTTCTACTTTCCCCTTAGCGCTTCATTGATCGTGTACTATTGAGTGTGGATCGGGCTGAGAATGACGCAGCCATGGGAAAGTTGACAGTTAAGCCTATCTAGTGACAGCCCATCATAGGCTAGCTGGGTGATCTTGCAACTTGTACCATGTCGGAGTTTGATTTTCCCCATAGGGTTTCATTGATCGTGTACTCTTGAGTGTAGCTCGGGCTGAGAAGGTCGCAGCCATGGGAAAGTTGACAGTTAAGCCTATCTAGTGACAGCCCATCATAGGCTAGCTGGGTGAGCTTGCAACTTGTACCATGTCGGAGTTTGATTTTCCCAATAGGTTTTCATTGATCGTGTACTCTTGAGTGTAGCTCGGGCTGAGAAGGTCGCAGCCATGGGAAAGTTGACAGTTAAGCCTATCTAGTGACAACCCATCATAGACTAGCTGGGTGATCTTGCAACTTGTATCATGCCGGAGTTTCATTTTCACCATAGGGTTTCATTGATCGCTTACTCGGCAACTTGTATGAAGCAGGATTTCTACTTTCCCCTTAGCGCTTCATTGATCGTGTACTCTTGAGTGTAGCTCGGGCTGAGAATGACGCAGCCATGGGAAAGTTGACAGTTAAGCCTATCTAGTGACAGCCCATCATAGGCTAGCTGGGTGAGCTTGCAACTTCTACCATGTCGGAGTTTGATTTTCCCCATAGGGTTTCATTGATCGTGTACTCTTGAGTGTAGCTCGGGCTGAGAAGGTCGCAGCCATGGGAAAGTTGACAGTTAAGCCTATCTAGTGACAACCCATCATAGGCTAGCTGGGTGATCTTGCAACTTGTATCATGCCGGAGATTGATTTTCACCATAGGGTTTCATTGATCGCTTACCCGGCAACTTGTATCAAGCAGGATTTCTACTTTCCCCTTAGCGCTTCATTGATCGTGTACTCTTGAGTGTAGATCGGGCTGAGAATGACGCAGCCATGGGAAAGTTGACAGTTAAGCCTATCTAGTGACAGCCCATCATAGGCTAGCTGGGTGAGCTTGCAACTTCTACCATGTCGGAGTTTGATTTTCCCCATAGGGTTTCATTGATCGTGTACTCTTGAGTGTAGCTCGGGCTGAGAAGGTCGCAGCCATGGGAAAGTTGACAGTTAAGCCTATCTAGTGACAGCCAATCATAGGCTAGCTGGGTGAGCTTGCAACTTGTACCATGTCGGAGTTTGATTTTCCCCATAGGTTTTCATTGATCGTGTACTATTGAGTGTAGCTCGGGCTGAGAAGGTCGCAGCCATGGGAAATTTGACAGTTAAGCCTATCTAGTGACAACCCATCATAGGCTAGCTGGGTGATCTTGCAACTTGTATCATGCCGGAGTTTGATTTTCACCATAGGGTTTCATTGATCGCTTACTCGGCAATTTGTATAAAGCAGGATTTCTACTTTCCCCTTAGCGCTTCATTGATCGTGTACTCTTGAGTGTAGCTCGGGCTGAGAATGACGCAGCCATGGGAAAGTTGACAGTTAAGCCTATCTAGTGACAGCCCATCATAGGCTAGCTGGGTGAGCTTGCAACTTCTACCATGTCGGAGTTTGATTTTCCCCATAGGGTTTCATTGATCGTGTACTCTTGAGTGTAGCTCGGGCTGAGAAGGTCGCAGCCATGGGAAAGTTGACAGTTAAGCCTATCTAGTGACAACCCATCATAGGCTAGCTGGGTGATCTTGCAACTTGTATCATGCCGGAGATTGATTTTCACCATAGGGTTTCATTGATCGCTTACCCGGCAACTTGTATCAAGCAGGATTTCTACTTTCCCCTTAGCGCTTCATTGATCGTGTACTCTTGAGTGTAGATCGGGCTGAGAATGACGCAGCCATGGGAAAGTTGACAGTTAAGCCTATCTATTGACAGCCCATCATAGGCTAGCTGGGTGATCTTGCAACTTGTACCATGTCGGAGTTTGATTTTCCCCATAGGGTTTCATTGATCGTGTACTCTTGAGTGTAGCTCGGGCTAAGAAGGTCGCAGCCATGGGAAAGTTGACAGTTAAGCCTATCTAGTGACAACCCATCATAGGCTAGCTGGGTGATCTTGCAACTTGTATCATGCCGGAGTTTGATTTTCACCATAGGGTTTCATTGATCGCTTACTCGGCAACTTGTATGAAGCAGGATTTCTACTTTCCCCTTAGCGCTTCATTGATCGTGTACTCTTGAGTGTAGCTCGGGCTGAGAATGACGCAGCCATGGGAAAGTTGACAGTTAAGCCTATCTAGTGACAGCCCATCATAGGCTAGCTGGGTGAGCTTGCAACTTCTACCATGTCGGAGTTTGATTTTCCCCATAGGGTTTCATTGATCGTGTACTCTTGAGTGTAGCTCGGGCTGAGAAGGTCGCAGCCATGGGAAAGTTGACAGTTAAGCCTATCTAGTGACAACCCATCATAGGCTAGCTGGGTGATCTTGCAACTTGTATCATGCCGGAGTTTGATTTTCACCATAGGGTTTCATTGATCGCTTACTCGGCAACTTGTATCAAGCAGGATTTCTACTTTCCCCTTAGCGCTTCATTGATCGTGTACTCTTGAGTGTAGATCGGGCTGAGAATGACGCAGCCATGGGAAAGTTGACAGTTAAGCCTATCTAGTGACAGCCCATCATAGGCTAGCTGGGTGATCTTGCAACTTGTACCATGTCGGAGTTTGATTTTCCCCATAGGGTTTCATTGATCGTGTACTCTTGAGTGTAGCTCGGGCTGAGAAGGTCGCAGCCATGTGAAAGTTGACAGTTAAGCCTATCTAGTGACAACCCATCATAGGCTAGCTGGGTGATCTTGCAACTTGTATCATGCCGGAGTTTGATTTTCACCATAGGGTTTCATTGATCGCTTACTCGGCAACTTGTATGAAGCAGGATTTCTACTTTCCCCTTAGCGCTTCATTGATCGTGTACTCTTGAGTGTAGCTCGGGCTGAGAATGACGCAGCCATGGGAAAGTTGACAGTTAAGCCTATCTAGTGACAGCCCATCATAGGCTAGCTGGGTGAGCTTGCAACTTCTACCATGTCGGAGTTTGATTTTCCCCATAGGGTTTCATTGATCGTGTACTCTTGAGTGTAGCTCGGGCTGAGAAGGTCGCAGCCATGGGAAAGTTGACAGTTAAGCCTATCTAGTGACAACCCATCATAGGCTAGCTGGGTGATCTTGCAACTTGTATCATGCCGGAGATTGATTTTCACCATAGGGTTTCATTGATCGCTTACCCGGCAACTTGTATCAAGCAGGATTTCTACTTTCCCCTTAGCGCTTCATTGATCGTGTACTCTTGAGTGTAGATCGGGCTGAGAATGACGCAGCCATGGGAAAGTTGACAGTTAAGCCTATCTATTGACAGCCCATCATAGGCTAGCTGGGTGATCTTGCAACTTGTACCATGTCGGAGTTTGATTTTCCCCATAGGGTTTCATTGATCGTGTACTCTTGAGTGTAGCTCGGGCTGAGAAGGTAGCAGCCATGTGAAAGTTGACAGTTAAGCCTATCTAGTGACAACCCATCATAGGCTAGCTGGGTGATCTTGCAACTTGTATCATGCCGGAGTTTGATTTTCACCATAGGGTTTCATTGATTGCTTACTCGGCAACTTGTATGAAGCAGGATTTCTTCTTTCCCCTTAGCGCTTCATTGATCGTGTACTCTTGAGTGTAGCTCGGGCTGAGAATGACGCAGCCATGGGAAAGTTGACAGTTAAGCCTATCTAGTGACAGCCCATCATAGGCTAGCTGGGTGAGCTTGCAACTTCTACCATGTCGGAGTTTGATTTTCCCCATAGGGTTTCATTGATCGTGTACTCTTGAGTGTAGCTCGGGCTGAGAAGGTCGCAGCCATGGGAAAGTTGACAGTTAAGCCTATCTAGTGACAGCCCATCATAGGCTAGCTGGGTGAGCTTGCAACTTCTACCATGTCGGAGTTTGATTTTCCCCATAGGGTTTCATTGATCGTGTACTCTTGAGTGTAGCTCGGGCTGAGAAGGTCGCAGCCATGGGAAAGTTGACAGTTAAGCCTATCTAGTGACAACCCATCATAGGCTAGCTGGGTGATCTTGCAACTTGTATCATGCCGGAGTTTGATTTTCACCATAGGGTTTCATTGATTGCTTACTCGGCAACTTGTATGAAGCAGGATTTCTACTTTCCCCTTAGCGCTTCATTGATCGTGTACTCTTGAGTGTAGCTCGGGCTGAGAATGACGCAGCCATGGGAAAGTTGACAGTTAAGCCTATCTAGTGACAGCCCATCATAGGCTAGCTGGGTGAGCTTGCAACTTCTACCATGTCGGAGTTTGATTTTCCCCATAGGGTTTCATTGATCGTGTACTCTTGAGTGTAGCTCGAGCTGAGAAGGTAGCAGCCATGTGAAAGTTGACAGTTAAGCCTATCTAGTGACAACCCATCATAGGCTAGCTGGGTGATCTTGCAACTTGTATCATGCCGGAGTTTGATTTTCACCATAGGGTTTCATTGATCGCTTACTCGGCAACTTGTATGAAGCAGGATTTCTACTTTCCCCTTAGCGCTTCATTGATCGTGTACTCTTGAGTGTAGCTCGGGCTGAGAATGACGCAGCCATGGGAAAGTTGACAGTTAAGCCTATCTAGTGACAGCCCATCATAGGCTAGCTGGGTGAGCTTGCAACTTCTACCATGTCGGAGTTTGATTTTCCCAATAGGGTTTCATTGATCGTGTACTCTTGAGTGTAGCTCGGGCTGAGAAGGTCGCAGCCATGGGAAAGTTGACAGTTAAGCCTATCTAGTGACAACCCATCATAGGCTAGCTGGGTGATCTTGCAACTTGTATCATGCCCGAGTTTGATTTTCACCATAGGGTTTCATTGATCGCTTACTCGGCAACTTGTATGAAGCAGGATTTCTACTTTCCCCTTAGCGCTTCATTGATCGTGTACTCTTGAGTGTAGCTCGGGCTGAGAATGACGCAGCCATGGGAAAGTTGACAGTTAAGCCTATCTAGTGACAGCCCATCATAGGCTAGCTGGGTGAGCTTGCAACTTCTACCATGTCGGAGTTTGATTTTCCCCATAGGGTTTCATTGATCGTGTTCTCTTGAGTGTAGCTCGGGCTGAGAAGGTCGCAGCCATGGGAAAGTTGACAGTTAAGCCTATCTAGTGACAACCCATCATAGGCTAGCTGGGTGATCTTGCAACTTGTATCATGCCGGAGTTTGATTTTCACCATAGGGTTTTATTGATCGCTTACTCGGCATCTTGTATCAAGCAGGATTTCTACTTTCCCCTTAGCGCTTCATTGATCGTGTACTCTTGAGTGTAGATCGGGCTGAGAATGACGCAGCCATGGGAAAGTTGACAGTTAAGCCTATCTAGTGACAGCCCATCATAGGCTAGCTGGGTGATCTTGCAACTTGTACCATGTCGGAGTTTGATTTTCCCCATAGGGTTTCATTGATCGTGTACTCTTGAGTGTAGCTCGGGCTGAGAAGGTAGCAGCCATGTGAAAGTTGACAGTTAAGCCTATCTAGTGACAACCCATCATAGGCTAGCTGGGTGATCTTGCAACTTGTATCATGCCGGAGTTTGATTTTCACCATAGGGTTTCATTGATTGCTTACTCGGCAACTTGTATGAAGCAGGATTTCTTCTTTCCCCTTAGCGCTTCATTGATCGTGTACTCTTGAGTGTAGCTCGGGCTGAGAATGACGCAGCCATGGGAAAGTTGACAGTTAAGCCTATCTAGTGACAGCCCATCATAGGCTAGCTGGGTGAGCTTGCAACTTCTACCATGTCGGAGTTTGATTTTCCCCATAGGGTTTCATTGATCGTGTACTCTTGAGTGTAGCTCGGGCTGAGAAGGTCGCAGCCATGGGAAAGTTGACAGTTAAGCCTATCTAGTGACAACCCATCATAGGCTAGCTGGGTGATCTTGCAACTTGTATCATGCCGGAGTTTGATTTTCACCATAGGGTTTCATTGATCGCTTACTCGGCAACTTGTATGAAGCAGGATTTCTACTTTCCCCTTAGCGCTTCATTGATCGTGTACTCTTGAGTGTAGCTCGGGCTGAGAATGACGCAGCCATGGGAAAGTTGACAGTTAAGCCTATCTAGTGACAGCCCATCATAGGCTAGCTGGGTGAGCTTGCAACTTCTACCATGTCGGAGTTTGATTTTCCCCATAGGGTTTCATTGATCGTGTACTCTTGAGTGTAGCTCGGGCTGAGAAGGTCGCAGCCATGGGAAAGTTGACAGTTAAGCCTATCTAGTGACAGCCAATCATAGGCTAGCTGGGTGAGCTTGCAACTTGTACCATGTCGGAGTTTGATTTTCCCCATAGGTTTTCATTGATCGTGTACTATTGAGTGTAGCTCGGGCTGAGAAGGTCGCAGCCATGGGAAATTTGACAGTTAAGCCTATCTAGTGACAACCCATCATAGGCTAGCTGGGTGATCTTGCAACTTGTATCATGCCGGAGTTTGATTTTCACCATAGGGTTTCATTGATCGCTTACTCGGCAATTTGTATAAAGCAGGATTTCTACTTTCCCCTTAGCGCTTCATTGATCGTGTACTCTTGAGTGTAGCTCGGGCTGAGAATGACGCAGCCATGGGAAAGTTGACAGTTAAGCCTATCTAGTGACAGCCCATCATAGGCTAGCTGGGTGCGCTTGCAACTTCTACCATGTCGGAGTTTGATTTTCCCCATAGGGTTTCATTGATCGTGTACTCTTGAGTGTAGCTCGGGCTGAGAAGGTCGCAGCCATGGGAAAGTTGACAGTTAAGCCTATCTAGTGACAACCCATCATAGGCTAGCTGGGTGATCTTGCAACTTGTATCATGCCGGAGATTGATTTTCACCATAGGGTTTCATTGATCGCTTACCCGGCAACTTGTATCAAGCAGGATTTCTACTTTCCCCTTAGCGCTTCATTGATCGTGTACTCTTGAGTGTAGATCGGGCTGAGAATGACGCAGCCATGGGAAAGTTGACAGTTAAGCCTATCTATTGACAGCCCATCATAGGCTAGCTGGGTGATCTTGCAACTTGTACCATGTCGGAGTTTGATTTTCCCCATAGGGTTTCATTGATCGTGTACTCTTGAGTGTAGCTCGGGCTAAGAAGGTCGCAGCCATGGGAAAGTTGACAGTTAAGCCTATCTAGTGACAACCCATCATAGGCTAGCTGGGTGATCTTGCAACTTGTATCATGCCGGAGTTTGATTTTCACCATAGGGTTTCATTGATCGCTTACTCGGCAACTTGTATGAAGCAGGATTTCTACTTTCCCCTTAGCGCTTCATTGATCGTGTACTCTTGAGTGTAGCTCGGGCTGAGAATGACGCAGCCATGGGAAAGTTGACAGTTAAGCCTATCTAGTGACAGCCCATCATAGGCTAGCTGGGTGAGCTTGCAACTTCTACCATGTCGGAGTTTGATTTTCCCCATAGGGTTTCATTGATCGTGTACTCTTGAGTGTAGCTCGGGCTGAGAAGGTCGCAGCCATGGGAAAGTTGACAGTTAAGCCTATCTAGTGACAACCCATCATAGGCTAGCTGGGTGATCTTGCAACTTGTATCATGCCGGAGTTTGATTTTCACCATAGGGTTTCATTGATCGCTTACTCGGCAACTTGTATCAAGCAGGATTTCTACTTTCCCCTTAGCGCTTCATTGATCGTGTACTCTTGAGTGTAGATCGGGCTGAGAATGACGCAGCCATGGGAAAGTTGACAGTTAAGCCTATCTAGTGACAGCCCATCATAGGCTAGCTGGGTGATCTTGCAACTTGTACCATGTCGGAGTTTGATTTTCCCCATAGGGTTTCATTGATCGTGTACTCTTGAGTGTAGCTCGGGCTGAGAAGGTCGCAGCCATGTGAAAGTTGACAGTTAAGCCTATCTAGTGACAACCCATCATAGGCTAGCTGGGTGATCTTGCAACTTGTATCATGCCGGAGTTTGATTTTCACCATAGGGTTTCATTGATCGCTTACTCGGCAACTTGTATGAAGCAGGATTTCTACTTTCCCCTTAGCGCTTCATTGTTCGTGTACTCTTGAGTGTAGCTCGGGCTGAGAATGACGCAGCCATGGGAAAGTTGACAGTTAAGCCTATCTAGTGACAGCCCATCATAGGCTAGCTGGGTGAGCTTGCAACTTCTACCATGTCGGAGTTTGATTTTCCCCATAGGGTTTCATTGATCGTGTACTCTTGAGTGTAGCTCGGGCTGAGAAGGTCGCAGCCATGGGAAAGTTGACAGTTAAGCCTATCTAGTGACACCCAATCATAGGCTAGCTGGGTGAGCTTGCAACTTGTACCATGTCGGAGTTTGATTTTCCCCATAGGTTTTCATTGATCGTGTACTCTTGAGTGTAGCTCGGGCTGAGAAGGTCGCAGCCATGGGAAATTTGACAGTTAAGCCTATCTAGTGACAACCCATCATAGGCTAGCTGGGTGATCTTGCAACTTGTATCATGCCGGAGTTTGATTTTCACCATAGGGTTTCATTGATCGCTTACTCGGCAACTTGTATAAAGCAGGATTTCTACTTTCCCCTTAGCGCTTCATTGATCGTGTACTCTTGAGTGTAGCTCGGGCTGAGAATGACGCAGCCATGGGAAAGTTGACAGTTAAGCCTATCTAGTGACAGCCCATCATAGGCTAGCTGGGTGAGCTTGCAACTTCTACCATGTCGGAGTTTGATTTTCCCCATAGGGTTTCATTGATCGTGTACTCTTGAGTGTAGCTCGGGCTGAGAAGGTCGCAGCCATGGGAAAGTTGACAGTTAAGCCTATCTAGTGACAACCCATCATAGGCTAGCTGGGTGATCTTGCAACTTGTATCATGCCGGAGATTGATTTTCACCATAGGGTTTCATTGATCGCTTACCCGGCAACTTGTATCAAGCAGGATTTCTACTTTCCCCTTAGCGCTTCATTGATCGTGTACTCTTGAGTGTAGATCGGGCTGAGAATGACGCAGCCATGGGAAAGTTGACAGTTAAGCCGCTGAGAATGACGCAGCCATGGGAAAGTTGACAGTTAAGCCTATCTATTGACAGCCCATCATAGGCTAGCTGGGTGATCTTGCAACTTGTACCATGTCGGAGTTTGATTTTCCCCATAGGGTTTCATTGATCGTGTACTCTTGAGTGTAGCTCGGGCTAAGAAGGTCGCAGCCATGGGAAAGTTGACAGTTAAGCCTATCTAGTGACAACCCATCATAGGCTAGCTGGGTGATCTTGCAACTTGTATCATGCCGGAGTTTGATTTTCACCATAGGGTTTCATTGATCGCTTACTCGGCAACTTGTATGAAGCAGGATTTCTACTTTCCCCTTAGCGCTTCATTGATCGTGTACTCTTGAGTGTAGCTCGGGCTGAGAATGACGCAGCCATGGGAAAGTTGACAGTTAAGCCTATCTAGTGACAGCCCATCATAGGCTAGCTGGGTGAGCTTGCAACTTCTACCATGTCGGAGTTTGATTTTCCCCATAGGGTTTCATTGATCGTGTACTCTTGAGTGTAGCTCGGGCTGAGAAGGTCGCAGCCATGGGAAAGTTGACAGTTAAGCCTATCTAGTGACAACCCATCATAGGCTAGCTGGGTGATCTTGCAACTTGTATCATGCCGGAGTTTGATTTTCACCATAGGGTTTCATTGATCGCTTACTCGGCAACTTGTATGAAGCAGGATTTCTACTTTCCCCTTAGCGCTTCATTGATCGTGTACTCTTGAGTGTAGCTCGGGCTGAGACTGACGCAGCCATGGGAAAGTTGACAGTTAAGCCTATCTAGTGACAGCCCATCATAGGCTAGCTGGGTGAGCTTGCAACTTCTACCATGTCGGAGTTTGATTTTCCCCATAGGGTTTCATTGATCGTGTACTCTTGAGTGTAGCTCGGGCTGAGAAGGTCGCAGCCATGGGAAAGTTGACAGTTAAGCCTATCTAGTGACAACCCATCATAGGCTAGCTGGGTGATCTTGCAACTTGTATCATGCCGGAGATTGATTTTCACCATAGGGTTTCATTGATCGCTTACCCGGCAACTTGTATCAAGCAGGATTTCTACTTTCCCCTTAGCGCTTCATTGATCGTGTACTCTTGAGTGTAGATCGGGCTGAGAATGACGCAGCCATGGGAAAGTTGACAGTTAAGCCTATCTATTGACAGCCCATCATAGGCTAGCTGGGTGATCTTGCAACTTGTACCATGTCGGAGTTTGATTTTCCCCATAGGGTTTCATTGATCGTGTACTCTTGAGTGTAGCTCGGGCTAAGAAGGTCGCAGCCATGGGAAAGTTGACAGTTAAGCCTATCTAGTGACAACCCATCATAGGCTAGCTGGGTGATCTTGCAACTTGTATCATGCCGGAGTTTGATTTTCACCATAGGGTTTCATTGATCGCTTACTCGGCAACTTGTATGAAGCAGGATTTCTACTTTCCCCTTAGCGCTTCATTGATCGTGTACTCTTGAGTGTAGCTCGGGCTGAGAATGACGCAGCCATGGGAAAGTTGACAGTTAAGCCTATCTAGTGACAGCCCATCATAGGCTAGCTGGGTGAGCTTGCAACTTCTACCATGTCGGAGTTTGATTTTCCCCATAGGGTTTCATTGATCGTGTACTCTTGAGTGTAGCTCGGGCTGAGAAGGTCGCAGCCATGGGAAAGTTGACAGTTAAGCCTATCTAGTGACAACCCATCATAGGCTAGCTGGGTGATCTTGCAACTTGTATCATGCCGGAGTTTGATTTTCACCATAGGGTTTCATTGATCGCTTACTCGGCAACTTGTATCAAGCAGGATTTCTACTTTCCCCTTAGCGCTTCATTGATCGTGTACTCTTGAGTGTAGATCGGGCTGAGAATGACGCAGCCATGGGAAAGTTGACAGTTAAGCCGCTGAGAATGACGCAGCCATGGGAAAGTTGACAGTTAAGCCTATCTATTGACAGCCCATCATAGGCTAGCTGGGTGA
>NW_027440115.1:0-7500 GCF_031893055.1 Leptodactylus fuscus
GCTCGTCCACAAGGCGGCGCCAGCACTCGGGTTGCAGGCTGCATTCTGCTAAAAATCCACCGGATGGCAACGGAGAGCCGCTCTCCCCCGCTTGTCCACAAGGCGGCGCCACTTCCAGGCGACCCAGGGGGCTAAGCCTGAGGGCGGCAGGCCGGCCCAGGGTTCCAGGAGAGAGGGAGAGATCGTCCCAGGCGGCTGGGACAGCCAGGCCGACCCGAGCCTGGGTAATGCCAGAGGCTAAGTCCCTAGCAGGTGGAAGGCTGCAATCTGCTAAGTGTCTACCAAGAGGGCACCACTTCCAGGCAACCCAGGGGGCTAAGCCTGAGGCGGCAGGCTGGCCCAGGGTTCCAGGAGAGAGGGAGAGATCGTCCCAGGCGGCTGGGAAAAAAGCCAGGCCGACCCAGGGCTACCCTAGCCTGGGTAAAGCCAGAGGCTAAGTCCCTAGCAGGCGGCAGGCTGCGTTCTGCTAAGTGACTTCCAGAGGGAGACACTTCCAGGAGACCCAGGGGGCTAAGCCTGAGGGCGGCAGGCCGGCCCAGGGTTCCAGGAGAGAGGGAGAGTTCGTCCCAGGCGGCTGGGAAAAAAGCCAGGCCTACCCAGGGCTACCCGAGCCTGGGTACATGCCGGAGGCTAAGTCCCTAGCAGGTGGAAGGCTGCAATCTGCTAAAAATCCACCGGATGGCAACGGAGAGCCGCGGTCCCCGGCTCGTCCACAAGGCGGCGCCAGCACTCGGGTTGCAGGCTGCATTCTGCTAAAAATCCACCGGATGGCAACGGAGAGCCGCTCTCCCCCGCTTGTCCACAAGGCGGCGCCACTTCCAGGCGACCCAGGGGGCTAAGCCTGAGGGCGGCAGGCCGGCCCAGGGTTCCAGGAGAGAGGGAGAGATCGTCCCAGGCGGCTGGGAAAGCCAGGCCTACCCAGGGCTACCCGAGCCTGGGTACATGCCGGAGGCTAAGTCCCTAGCAGGTGGAAGGCTGCATTCTGCTAAGTGTCTACCAGAGGTAGACGCTTCCAGGAAACCCAGGGGGCTAAGCCTGAGGGCGGCAGGCCGGCCATGGGCTCCAGGAGAGAGGGAGAGATTGTCCCAGGCGGCTGGGAAAGCCAGGCCTACCCAGGGCTACCCGAGCCTGGATACATGCCGGAGGCTAAGTCCCTAGCAGGTGGAAGGCTGCATTCTGCTAAAAATCCACCGGATGGCAACGGAGAGCCGCGGTCCCCGGCTCGTCCACAAGGCGGCGCCAGCACTCGGGTTGCAGGCTGCATTCTGCTAAAAATCCACCGGATGGCAACGGAGAGCCGCTCTCCCCGGCTCGTCCACAAGGCGGCGCCACTTCCAGGCGACCCAGGGGGCTAAGCCTGAGGGCGGCAGGCCGGCCCAGGGTTCCAGGAGAGAGGGAGAGATCGTCCCGGGCGGCTGGGAAAAAAGCCAGGCCGACCCAGGGCTACCCTAGCCTGGGTAAAGCCAGAGGCTAAGTCCCTAGCAAGGCGGTAGGCTGCGTTCTGCTAAGTGACTTCCAGAGGGAGACACTTCCAGGAGACCCAGGGGGCTAAGCCTGAGGGCGGCAGGCCGGCCCGGGGTTCCAGGAGAGAGGGAGAGATCGTCCCAGGCGGCTGGGAAAAAAGCCAGGCCGACCCAGGGCCACCCCAGCCTGGGTAAAGCCAGAGGATAAGTCCCTAGCAGGTGGAAAGCTGCAATTTGCTATGGAAAGCTGCAATTTGCTATGGAAAGCTGCAATTTGCTAAAAATCCACCGGATGGCAACGTAGAGCCGCTCTCCCCGGCTCGTCCACAAGGCGGCGCCACTTCCGGGCGACCCAGGGGGCTAAGCCTGAGGGCGGCAGGCCGGCCCAGGGTTCCAGGAGAGAGGGAGAGATCGTCCCGGGCGGCTGGGAAAAAGCCAGGCCGACCCAGGGCTGCCGTTGCCTGGGTAATGCCGGAGGCCGAGTCCCTAGCAGGTGGCAGGCTGCTAGCGTCTACCAGAGGGCGAGATCCCGCCTCCCCGAGCGGCCGGGGAGAGAGGATTTGCAGGAGCTGACAGGCGCGCACGCAGAAGGGAAATCCCCCTTGGCGGCCGGGGGGAGAGACGATTTGCAGGAGCTGACAGGCGCGCACGCGCGCGCGCAGAAGGGAAAGTCCCCGGGCGGCCGCGGGGAGAGAGGAGAGATGATTGGCAGGAGCTGACAGGCGCGCACGCGCAGAAGGGAAGTCACCCTCGGCGGGCGGCGGGAGAGACGATTTGCAGGAGCTGACAGGCGCGCACGCGCAGAAGGGAGAGTCGTCCCCCCCGGGCCGGGGAGAGAGATGATTGGCAGCCGGCGGAGGTAGCTGCCAGGCGGACCAGAAGGAGAACTGCGGCCGCTCCGAGCAGAAGGGAAATCCCCCGGGCCTCCGGGGAGACGAGCGGCCTCTGGCAGGCGCGGCGAGCCGGCGCCGGCGCCGCCATCCCGGGCGAGGCGACGGGCGCCTCCCGCCCGGCGCATATGGCACTTCCGTCGACACTTAGTCAAATTTTCAACTTTCAAAATTCCTCCGGCGGCCGTGTTTCACTCCGGGGAGCGGCGCCCTCACGCCGGCGGCGGCGCGCCTCGGCCGGCACGAAGGGGTACCACCTCGAGTCGGTGTCGGGGGTCCCGCCGTGGAACCGGGCGTCGGACGGCCCCGGAGGAGGCCTCGGAGCCGAAAAGGCACTACCGGAATGAGGTTGAATTTGACGGCCGGATCCGGGCCGGAGTTCCACAAAGTCGGACACTTTGAGTGGTTGGTCTTCATGTAATGGGACAGGTGACACTCTCTCTGTGACCTACTTTTGAACACCCCCGTCAAGAACCGTGTCCGAGACAGCGTGTGCTGTCAATTAGCTTACCAAAAGTCAGAGTACCAGGGCATCGGACACCCGACTCTGACAAAGTCCCAGTGAACTCTGCTGACAGGCCGCCGACGGCGGATCCCTGCGGGGGGGAGGCAGAGCGAGGGCACCGCCCCCCCGGGTTGCGAGACAAGCCTCTTTAGGTCGCGTGGCAAGCCTCGGTTTTCAGGCGGGCGCTTCCCGCCGAGCCAATCGGCACTTTTAGACACTTTTGGGGAAAAAAAAAAGAAAAAGTCAAACTTTGAAAAATAAATAACCAACGAAACACGGACCAATGAGAACCGCTTCCGGCTGGTCGCGGAAGGGAGAGATGATTGGCAGGAGCTGCCCTGCGCGCTAGAATGAGAACTGCGGCCGCTCCGAGCAGAAGGGAAATCCCCCGGGCGGGCCAGGGGAGACGAGCGGCCGCTGGCAGGTACGGCGAGAGGGCGCCGGTGCCGCCATCCCGGGCGAGGCGACGGGCGCCCCCCGCTGAGCCGATCGGCTCTCGGACACTTTGGGGAAAAAAATAAAAAATAAAAAAGGCAAACTTTGAAATAAAACCCCACGAAACACGGACCTCGGTGAGATCCCCCGGGCGGCCGGGGAGAGATGATTGGCAGGAGCTGCCAGGCGCGCAGAAGGGAAGTCCCCCTGTGCGGCCGGGGAGAGATGATTGGCAGCAGGCGGAGGCAGCCGCCAGGCGGACCAGAAGGAGAACTGCGGCCGCTCCGAGCAGAAGGGAAATCCCCCGGCGCGGGCCAGGGGAGACGAGCGGCCGCTGGCAGGTACGGCGAGAGGGCGCCGGTGCCGCCATCCCGGGGGAGGCGACGGGCGCCTCCCGCCGAGCCGATCGGCACTTTTAGACACTTTGGGGGAAAAAGACCGACATTTTAATAAACCCCATACAACACGGACCAGTGAGAACTGCAGCCGGCCGGCCGGCCGGCCGGCGCAGAAGGGAGGTCCCCCGGGAGGGCCGGGGGAGAGATGATTGGCAGGCGGAGGTAGCTGCCAGGCGCGCGCAGAAGGGAAGTTCCCCCGGGCGGCCGGGGGGAGAGAGAGAGAGAGATGATTGGCAGCCGGCGGAGGTAGCTGCCAGGCGGACCAGAACGAGAACTGCGGCCGCTCGGAGCGGAAGGGGAAGTCTGAGGCGGCAGGCCGGCCCAGGGTTCATGGAGAGAGGGAGAGATTGTCCCAGGCGGCTGGGAAAAAAGCCAGGCCGACCCAGGGCCACCCCAGCCTGGGTAAAGCCAGAGGATAAGTCCCTAGCAGGCGGCAGGCTGCGTTCTGCTAAGTGTCTACCGAGAGGGCACCACTTCCAGGCAACCCAGGGGGCTAAGCCTGAGGCGGCAGGCTGGCCCAGGGTTCCAGGAGAAGAGGGAGAGATCGTCCCAGGCGGCTGGGAAAGCCAGGCCTACCCAGGGCTACCCGAGCCTGGGCACATGCCGGAGGCTAAGTCCCTAGCAGGTGGAAGGCTGCAATCTGCTAAAAATCCACCGGATGGCAACGGAGAGCCGCAGTCCCCGGCTCGTCCACAAGGCGGCGCCAGCACTCGGGTTGCAGGCTGCATTCTGCTAAAAATCCACCGGATGGCAACGGAGAGCCGCTCTCCCCGGCTCGTCCACAAGGCGGCGCCACTTCCAGGCGACCCAGGGGGCTAAGCCTGAGGCGGCAGGCCGGCCCAGGGTTCCAGGAGAGAGAGGGAGAGATCGTCCCAGGCGGCTGGGAAAGCCAGGCCGACCCAGGGCTACCCGAGCCTGGGTAAAGCCAGAGGCTAAGTCCCTAGCAGGTGGCAGGCTGCATGCTGCCAAGTGTCTACCGAGAGGGCACCACTTCCAGGCGACCCAGGGGGCTAAGCCTGAGGCGGCAGGCTGGCCCAGGGTTCCAGGAGAGAGGGAGAGATTGTCCCAGGCGGCTGGGAAAGCCAGGGCTACCCGAGCCTGGGTACATGCCGGAGGCTGAGTCCCTAGCAGGCGGCAGGCTGAATTCTGCTAAGTGTCTACCAGAGGGCGACACTTCCAGGAGACCCAGGGGGCTAAGCCTGAGGCGGCAGGCTGGCCCAGGGTTCCAGGAGAGAGGGAGAGATTGACCCAGGCGGCTGGGAAAGCCAGGCCTACCCAGGGCCACCCGAGCCTGGGTACATGCCGGAGGCTAAGTCCCTAGCAGGTGGAAGGCTGCAATTTGCTATGGAAAGCTGCAATTTGCTAAAAATCCACCGGATGGCAACGGAGAGCGGCTCTCCCCGGCTCGTCCACAAGGCGGCGCCACTTCCAGGCGACCCAGGGGGCTAAGCCTGAGGCGGCAGGCCGGCCCAGGGTTCCAGGAGAGAGGGAGAGATTGTCCCAGGCGGCTGGGAAAGCCAGGCCGACCCAGGGCTACCCGAGCCTGGGTAAAGCCAGAGGCTAAGTCCCTAGCAGGTGGCAGGCTGCATTCTGCTAAGTGTCTACCAAGAGGGCACCACTTCCAGGCAACCCAGGGGGCTAAGCCTGAGGCGGCAGGCTGGCCCAGGGTTCCAGGAGAAGAAGGAGAGATCGTCCCAGGCGGCTGGGAAAGCCAGGCCTACCCAGGGCTACCCGAGCCTGGGTACATGCCGGAGGCTAAGTCCCTAGCAGGTGGAAGGCTGCAATTTGCTATGGAAAGCTGCAATTTGCTAAAAATCCACCGGATGGCAACGGAGAGCGGCTCTCCCCGGCTCGTCCACAAGGCGGCGCCACTTCCAGGCGACCCAGGGGGCTAAGCCTGAGGCGGCAGGCCGGCCCAGGGTTCCAGGAGAGAGGGAGAGATTGTCCCAGGCGGCTGGGAAAGCCAGGCCGACCCAGGGCTACCCGAGCCTGGGTAAAGCCAGAGGCTAAGTCCCTAGCAGGTGGCAGGCTGCATTCTGCTAAGTGTCTACCAAGAGGGCACCACTTCCAGGCGACCCAGGGGGCTAAGCCTGAGGCGGCAGGCTGGCCCAGGGTTCCAGGAGAGAGGGAGAGATTTGTCCCAGGCGGCTGGGAAAGCCAGGCCTACCCAGGGCTACCAGAGCCTGGGTACATGCCGGAGGCTAAGTCCCTAGCAGGTGGAAGGCTGCAATTTGCTATGGAAAGCTGCAATTTGCTAAAAATCCACCGGATGGCAACGGAGAGCGGCTCTCCCCGGCTCGTCCACAAGGCGGCGCCACTTCCAGGCGACCCAGGGGGCTAAGCCTGAGGCGGCAGGCCGGCCCAGGGTTCCAGGACAGAGGGAGAGATCGTCCCAGGCGGCTGGGAAAAGCCAGGCCGACCCAGGGCTGCCGGAGCCTGGGTAATGCCAGAGGCCGAGTCCCTAGCAGGTGGCAGGCTGCTAGCGTCTACCAGAGGGCGAGATCCCGCCTCCCCGAGCGGCCGGGGAGAGAGGATTTGCAGGAGCTGACAGGCGCGCAGAAGGGAAATCCGGAGAGATGATTGGCAGCCGGCGGAGGCAGCCGCCAGGCGGACCGGAAGGAGAACTGCGGCCGCTGGGAGCGGAAGGGAAATCCCCCGGGCGTCCGGGGAGACTAGCGGCCGCGGCAGGCGCGGCGACCCGGCGCCGGTGCCGCCATCCCGGGCGAGGCGACGGGCGCCTCCCCGCCGGCGCGGTTGGCACTTCCGTCGACACTTTGCCAAATTTTCAACTTTCAAAATTCCTCCGGCGGCCGTTTTTCACACCGGGGAGCGGCGTCCTCACGCCGGCGGCGGCGCACCTCGGCCGGCAAAAAGGGGTACCTCCTCGAGTCGGTGTCGGGGGTCCCGCCGTGGAACCGGGCGTCGGACGGCCCCGGAGGAGGCCTCGGAGCGGAAAAGGCACTACCGGAATGAGGTTGAATTTGACGGCCGGATCCGGGCCGGAGTTCCACAAAGTCGGACACTTTGAGTGGTTGGTCTTCATGTAATGGGACAGGTGACACTCTCTCTGTGACCTACTTTTGAACACCCCCGTCAAGAACCGTGTCCGAGACAGCGAGTCCTGTCAATTAGCTTACCAAAAGTCAGAGTACCAGGGGATCGGACACCCGACTCTGACAAAGTCCCAGTGAACTCTGCTCACAGGCCGCCGACGGCGGATCCCCGCGGGGGGGAGGCAGAGCGAGGGCACCGCCCCCCCGGGTTGCGTGACAAGCCTCTTCAGGTCGCGTGGCAAGCCGCAGTTTTCAGGCGGGCGCCTCCCGCCGAGCCGATCGGCACTTAGACGCTTTGGGGGAAAAAAAGGTCAAACGCACAAAAAAAAAACCCCATAAAACACGGACCATAAGAGATCCCCCGGGCGGCCGGGGAGAGATGATTGGCAGGAGCTGACAGGCGCGCAGAAGGGAAATCCCCCGAGCGGCCGCTGGCAGGCACGGCGACCCGGCGCCGGTGCCGCCATCCCGGGCGAGGCGACGGGCGCCCCCCGCTGAGCCGATCGGCTCTTAGACACTTTGGGGAAAAAAAAGACAAACTTTGAAATAAAACCCCACGAAACACGGACCTTAACGAGATCCCCCGGGCGGCCGGGGAGAGATGATTGGCAGGAGCTGCCAGGCGCGCAGAAGGGAAATCCCCCTTGGCGGCCGGGGAGAGATGATTGGCAGGAGCTGACAGGCGCGCAGAAGGGAAATCCCCCGGGCGGCCGGGGAGAGATGATTGGCAGCCGGCGGAGGCAGCCGCCAGGCGGA
>NW_027440115.1:17500-22736 GCF_031893055.1 Leptodactylus fuscus
CCGCCTGCTGAGCGACCTCTTCTCCCGCCGGAGGGCCGGAGGGGGGAGACGGGACGGACGCCGGGACGCCGGCGGACGCCCGCTCCTCCTCCCCGCCGACCGGCGGCGAGCCCGGAGGGGGGACAAGGGAGTGGCAAAAGACTAGCTGACTTCAGTGTGCTTTTCAAAATATGCGTTTTCCCAAATATGCGGGAGGCCGGCCCGGGGTTCCAGGAGAGACGGGGAGATTGTCCCTGAAGGCCGAGAAGCCGGGCCGACCCGGGGCCACCCCAGCCTGGGTGAAGCCAGAGGCCAAGTCCCTAGCAGGTGGCAGGCTGCATTCTGCTAAGTGTCTACCAGAGGGAGACACTTCCAGGAGACCCAGGGGGCCGAGCCTGAGGCGGCAGGCCGGCCATGGGTTCCAGGAGAGAGGGAGAGATTGTCCCAGGCGGCTGGGAAAAGGCAGGGCTACCCGAGCCTGGGTAACGCCAGAGACTAAGTCCCTAGCAGGTGGCAGGCTGCAATCTGCTAAAAATCCACCGGATGGCAACGGAGAGCCGCGCTCCCCGGCTTGTCCACAAGGCGGCTCCACTTCCAGGAAACCCAGGGGGGCGAGCCTGAGGCGGCAGGCCGGCCATGGGTTCCAGGAGAGAGGGAGAGATTGTCCCAGGCGGCTGGGAAAGCCAGGGCTACCCGAGCCTGGGTACATGCCGGAGGCTGAGTCCCTAGCAGGCGGCAGGCTGAATTCTGCTAAGTGTCTACCAAGAGGGCACCACTTCCAGGCAACCCAGGGGGCTAAGCCTGAGGCGGCAGGCTGGCCCAGGGTTCCAGGAGAGAGGGAGAGATTGTCCCAGGCGGCTGGGAAAGCCAGGCCTACCCAGGGCTACCCGAGCCTGGGTAATGCCGGAGGCTAAGTCCCTAGCAGGTGGAAGGCTGCATTCTGCTAAGTGTCTACCAAGAGGGCACCACTTCCAGGCAACCCAGGGGGCTAAGCCTGAGGCGGCAGGCAGGCCCAGGGTTCCAGGAGAGAGGGAGAGATTGTCCCAGGCGGCTGGGAAAGCCAGGCCTACCCAGGGCTACCCGAGCCTGGGTAACGCCGGAGGCTAAGTCCCTAGCAGGTGGAAGGCTGCAATCTGCTAAAAATCCACCGGATGGCAACGGAGAGGCGCGCTCCCCGGCTTGTCCACAAGGCGGCGCCAGCATTCAGGTTGCAGGCTGCATTCTGCTAAAAATCCACCGGATGGCAACGGAGAGCCGCTCTCCCCGGCTCGTCCACAAGGCGGCGCCACTTCCAGGAGACCCAGGGGGGCGAGCCTGAGGCGGCAGGCTGGCCCAGGGTTCCAGGAGAGAGGGAGAGATTGTCCCAGGCGGCTGGGAGAGCCAGGCCTACCCAGGGCTACCCGAGCCTGGGTAATGCCGGAGGCTCAGTCCCTAGCAGGTGGCAGGCTGCATTCTGCTAAGTGTCTACCAAGAGGGCACCACTTCCAGGCAACCCAGGGGGCTAAGCCTGAGGCGGCAGGCAGGCCCAGGGTTCCAGGAGAGAGGGAGAGATTGTCCCAGGCGGCTGGGAAAGCCAGGCCTACCCAGGGCTACCCGAGCCTGGGTAACGCCGGAGGCTAAGTCCCTAGCAGGTGGAAGGCTGCAATCTGCTAAAAATCCACCGGATGGCAACGGAGAGGCGCGCTCCCCGGCTTGTCCACAAGGCGGCGCCAGCATTCAGGTTGCAGGCTGCATTCTGCTAAAAATCCACCGGATGGCAACGGAGAGCCGCTCTCCCCGGCTCGTCCACAAGGCGGCGCCACTTCCAGGAGACCCAGGGGGGCGAGCCTGAGGCGGCAGGCTGGCCCAGGGTTCCAGGAGAGAGGGAGAGATTGTCCCAGGCGGCTGGGAGAGCCAGGCCTACCCAGGGCTACCCGAGCCTGGGTAATGCCGGAGGCTCAGTCCCTAGCAGGTGGCAGGCTGCATTCTGCTAAGTGTCTACCAAGAGGGCACCACTTCCAGGCAACCCAGGGGGCTAAGCCTGAGGCGGCAGGCAGGCCCAGGGTTCCAGGAGAGAGGGAGAGATTGTCCCAGGCGGCTGGGAAAGCCAGGCCTACCCAGGGCTACCCGAGCCTGGGTAACGCCGGAGGCTAAGTCCCTAGCAGGTGGAAGGCTGCAATCTGCTAAAAATCCACCGGATGGCAACGGAGAGGCGCGCTCCCCGGCTTGTCCACAAGGCGGCGCCAGCATTCAGGTTGCAGGCTGCATTCTGCTAAAAATCCACCGGATGGCAACGGAGAGCCGCTCTCCCCGGCTCGTCCACAAGGCGGCGCCACTTCCAGGAGACCCAGGGGGGCGAGCCTGAGGCGGCAGGCTGGCCCAGGGTTCCAGGAGAGAGGGAGAGATTGTCCCAGGCGGCTGGGAGAGCCAGGCCTACCCAGGGCTACCCGAGCCTGGGTAATGCCGGAGGCTCAGTCCCTAGCAGGTGGCAGGCTGCATTCTGCTAAGTGTCTACCAAGAGGGCACCACTTCCAGGCAACCCAGGGGGCTAAGCCTGAGGCGGCAGGCAGGCCCAGGGTTCCAGGAGAGAGGGAGAGATTGTCCCAGGCGGCTGGGAAAGCCAGGCCTACCCAGGGCTACCCGAGCCTGGGTAATGCCGGAGGCTCAGTCCCTAGCAGGTGGCAGGCTGCATTCTGCTAAGTGTCTACCAAGAGGGCACCACTTCCAGGCAACCCAGGGGGCTAAGCCTGAGGCGGCAGGCAGGCCCAGGGTTCCAGGAGAGAGGGAGAGATTGTCCCAGGCGGCTGGGAAAGCCAGGCCTACCCAGGGCTACCCGAGCCTGGGTAACGCCGGAGGCTAAGTCCCTAGCAGGTGGAAGGCTGCAATCTGCTAAAAATCCACCGGATGGCAACGGAGAGGCGCGCTCCCCGGCTTGTCCACAAGGCGGCGCCAGCATTCAGGTTGCAGGCTGCATTCTGCTAAAAATCCACCGGATGGCAACGGAGAGCCGCTCTCCCCGGCTCGTCCACAAGGCGGCGCCACTTCCAGGAGACCCAGGGGGGCGAGCCTGAGGCGGCAGGCTGGCCCAGGGTTCCAGGAGAGAGGGAGAGATTGTCCCAGGCGGCTGGGAGAGCCAGGCCTACCCAGGGCTACCCGAGCCTGGGTAATGCCGGAGGCTCAGTCCCTAGCAGGTGGCAGGCTGCATTCTGCTAAGTGTCTACCAAGAGGGCACCACTTCCAGGCAACCCAGGGGGCTAAGCCTGAGGCGGCAGGCAGGCCCAGGGTTCCAGGAGAGAGGGAGAGATTGTCCCAGGCGGCTGGGAAAGCCAGGCCTACCCAGGGCTACCCGAGCCTGGGTAACGCCGGAGGCTAAGTCCCTAGCAGGTGGAAGGCTGCAATCTGCTAAAAATCCACCGGATGGCAACGGAGAGGCGCGCTCCCCGGCTTGTCCACAAGGCGGCGCCAGCATTCAGGTTGCAGGCTGCATTCTGCTAAAAATCCACCGGATGGCAACGGAGAGCCGCTCTCCCCGGCTCGTCCACAAGGCGGCGCCACTTCCAGGAGACCCAGGGGGGCGAGCCTGAGGCGGCAGGCTGGCCCAGGGTTCCAGGAGAGAGGGAGAGATTGTCCCAGGCGGCTGGGAGAGCCAGGCCTACCCAGGGCTACCCGAGCCTGGGTAATGCCGGAGGCTCAGTCCCTAGCAGGTGGCAGGCTGCATTCTGCTAAGTGTCTACCAAGAGGGCACCACTTCCAGGCAACCCAGGGGGCTAAGCCTGAGGCGGCAGGCAGGCCCAGGGTTCCAGGAGAGAGGGAGAGATTGTCCCAGGCGGCTGGGAAAGCCAGGCCTACCCAGGGCTACCCGAGCCTGGGTAACGCCGGAGGCTAAGTCCCTAGCAGGTGGAAGGCTGCAATCTGCTAAAAATCCACCGGATGGCAACGGAGAGGCGCGCTCCCCGGCTTGTCCACAAGGCGGCGCCAGCATTCAGGTTGCAGGCTGCATTCTGCTAAAAATCCACCGGATGGCAACGGAGAGCCGCTCTCCCCGGCTCGTCCACAAGGCGGCGCCACTTCCAGGAGACCCAGGGGGGCGAGCCTGAGGCGGCAGGCTGGCCCAGGGTTCCAGGAGAGAGGGAGAGATTGTCCCCGGCGGCTGGGAGAGCCAGGCCGACTCAGGGCTCCATAAGCCCGGTAGAAGCTGAAGATTAAGCCCCCAGTCTACCAGCTACCCTCCCTGGAGCTCAGCTTAGGGAGAAGTCTCATTTAGCTGGATAAGTCACATTCGGGCGGACAAGTCACATTTGCCAGCATAAGTCACATTTGGGAGGACAAGTCACATTTCCCAGCATAAGTCACATTTGGGAGGACAAGTCACATTTGCCAGCATAAGTCACATTTGCCAGCATAAGTCACATTTGCCAGCATAAGTCACATTTGCCAGCATAAGTCACATTTGCCAGCATAAGTCACATTTGCCAGCATAAGTCACATTTGCCAGCATAAGTCACATTTGCCAGCATAAGTCACATTTGCCAGCATAAGTCACATTTGGGAGGACAAGTCACATTTCCCAGCATAAGTCACATTTGCCAGCATAAGTCACATTTGCCAGCATAAGTCACATTTGCCAGCATAAGTCACATTTGCCAGCATAAGTCACATTTGCCAGCATAAGTCACATTTGCCAGCATAAGTCACATTTGGGAGGACAAGTCACATTTCCCAGCATAAGTCACATTTGCCAGCATAAGTCACATTTGCCAGCATAAGTCACATTTGCCAGCATAAGTCACATTTGCCAGCATAAGTCACATTTCCAAGCATAAGTCACATTTCCAAGCATAAGTCACAGTTGGACTTAATAGTCGGGCCCAGAGAGATTCCCATGAGTGCTATCTCTGGCAGTGGGCTTAATAGTCGGCCCCGGAGGGTCGGCGGTGGGACTTAATAGTCGGCCCCGGAGGGTCGGCGGTGGGACTTAATAGTCGGCCCCGGAGGGTCGGCGGTGGGACTTAATAGTCGGCCCCGGAGGGTCGGCGGTGGGACTTAATAGTCGGCCCCGGAGGGTCGGCGGTGGGACTTAATAGTCGGCCCCGGAGGGTCGGCGGTGGGACTTAATAGTCGGCCCCGGAGGGTCGGCGGTGGGACTTAATAGTCGGCCCCGGAGGGTCGGCGGTGGGACTTAATAGTCGGCCCCGGAGGGTCGGCGGTGGGACTTAATAGTCGGCCCCGGAGGGTCGGCGGTGGGACTTAATAGTCGGCCCCGGAGGGTCGGCGGTGG
>NW_027440116.1:0-22640 GCF_031893055.1 Leptodactylus fuscus
ATATATAGGAGGAAATACAAGAGGAGCATAATATATATAGGAGGAAATACAAGAGGAACATAATATATATAGGAGGAAATACAAGAGGAGCATAATATATATAGGAGGAAATACAAGAGGAACATAATATATATATATATAGGACGAAATACAAGAGGAACATAATATATATAGGAGGAAATACAAGAGGAACATAATATACATAGGAGGAAATACAAGAGGAACATAATATATATAGGAGGAAATACAAGAGGAGCATAATATATATAGGAGGAAATACAAGAGGAACATAATATATATAGGAGGAAATACAAGAGGAGCATAATATATATAGGAGGAAATACAAGAGGAACATAATATATATAGGACGAAATACAAGAGGAACATAATATATATATAGGAGGAAATACAAGAGGAACATAATATATATAGGAGGAAATACAAGAGAAACATAATATATATAGGAGGAAATACAAGAGGAACATAATATATATATAGGAGGAAATACAAGAGGAACATAATATATATAGGAGGAAATACAAGAGGAACATAATATATATATAGGAGGAAATACAAGAGGAACATAATATATATAGGAGGCAATACAAGAGGAACATAATATATATAGGAGGAAATACAAGAGGAACATAATATATATAGGACGAAATACAAGAGGAACATAATATATATATAGGAGGAAATACAAGAGGAACATAATATATATAGGAGGCAATACAAGAGGAACATAATATATATATAGGAGGAAATACAAGAGGAACATAATATATATAGGAGGAAATACAAGAGGAACATAATATATATAGGAGGAAATACAAGAGGAGCATAATATATATAGGAGGAAATACAAGAGAAACATAATATATATAGGAGGAAATACAAGAGGAACATAATATATATAGGAGGAAATACAAGAGGAACATAATATATATAGGAGGAAATACAAGAGGAGCATAATATACATAGGAGGAAATACAAGAGGAACATAATATACATAGGAGGAAATACAAGAGGAACATAATATATATAGGAGGAAATACAAGAGGAACATAATATATATAGGAGGAAATACAAGAGGAACATAATATATATAGGAGGAAATACAAGAGGAACATAATATATATAGGAGGAAATACAAGAGGAATGTAATATATATATAGGAGGAAATACAAGAGGAACATAATATATATAGGAGGAAATACAAGAGGAGCATAATATATATAGGAGGAAATACAAGAGGAACATAATATATATACAGGAGGCAATACAAGAGGAACATAATATATATAGGAGGAAATACAAGAGGAACATAATATATATAGGAGGAAATACAAGAGGAATGTAATATATATAGGAGGAAATACAAGAGGAATGTAATATATATATAGGAGGAAATACAAGAGGAGCATAATATATATAGGAGGAAATACAAGAGGAATGTAATATATATATAGGAGGAAATACAAAAAGGAACATAATATATATAGGAGGAAATACAAGAGGAGCATAATATATATATAGGAGGAAATACAAGAGGAACATAATATATATATAAGAGGAAATACAAGAGGAACATAATATATATATAAGAGGAAATACAAGAGGAACATAATATATATAGGAGGAAATACAAGAGGAGCATAATATATATAGGAGGAAATACAAGAGGAACATAATATATATAGGATGAAATACAAGAGGAACATAATATACATAGGAGGAAATAGAAGAGGAACATAATATATATAGGAGGCAATACAAGAGGAACATAATATATATATAGGAGGAAATACAAGAGGAACATAATATATATAGGAGGAAATACAAGAGGAACATAATATATATAGGAGGAAATACAAGAGGAACATAATATATATAGGAGGCAATACAAGAGGAACATAATATATATATAGGAGGAAATACAAGAGGAACATAATATATATAGGAGGAAATACAAGAGGAACATAATATATATAGGAGGAAATACAAGAGGAACATAATATATATATAGGAGGAAATACAAGAGGAACATAATATATATAGGAGGAAATACAAGAGGATCATAATATATATAGGAGGAAATACAAGAGGAACATAATATATATAGGAGGAAATACAAGAGGAATGTAATATATATATAGGAGGAAATACAAGAGGAGCATAATATATATAGGAGGAAATACAAGAGGAACATAATATATATATAGGAGGAAATACAAGAGAAACATAATATATATATGGGATTAAATACAAGAGGAGCATAATATATATAGGAGGAAATACAAGAGGAACATTATATATAGGAGGAAATACAAGAGGAACATAATATATATAGGAGGAAATACAAGAGGAACATAATATATATAGGACGAAATACAAGAGGAACATAATATATATAGGAGGAAATACAAGAGGAACATAATATACATAGGAGGAAATACAAGAGGAACATAATATATATAGGAGGAAATACAAGAGGAACATAATATATATAGGACGAAATACAAGAGGAACATAATATATATATAGGAGGAAATACAAGAGGAACATAATATATATAGGAGGCAATACAAGAGGAACATAATATATATAGGACGAAATACAAGAGGAACATAATATATATATATAGGAGGAAATACAAGAGGAACATAATATATATAGGAGGAAATACAAGAGGAGCATAATATATATAGGAGGAAATACAAGAGAAACATAATATATATAGGAGGAAATACAAGAGGAACATAATATTTATAGGAGGAAATACAAGAGGAACATAATATATATAGGAGGAAATACAAGAGGAGCATAATATACATAGGAGGAAATACAAGAGGAACATAATATACATAGGAGGAAATACAAGAGGAACATAATATATATAGGAGGAAATAGAAGAGGAACATTATATATAGGAGGAAATACAAGAGGAACGTAATATATATAGGAGGAAATACAAGAGGAACATTATATATAGGAGGAAATACAAGAGGAACATAATATATATAGGAGGAAATACAAGAGGAACATAATATATATAGGAGGAAATACAAGAGGAACATAATATATATAGGAGGAAATACAAGAGGAACATAATATATATAGGAGGAAATACAAGAGGAATGTAATATATATATAGGAGGAAATACAAGAGGAACATAATATATATAGGAGGAAATACAAGAGGAACATAATATATATAGGAGGCAATACAAGAGGAACATAATATATATAGGAGGAAATACAAGAGGAACATAATATATATAGGAGGCAATACAAGAGGAACATAATATATATAGGAGGAAATACAAGAGGAACATAATATATATAGAAGGAAATACAAGAGGAATGTAATATATATATAGGAGGAAATACAAGAGGAACATAATATATATAGGAGGAAATACAAGAGGAACATAATATATATATAGGAGGAAATACAAGAGGAGCATAATATATATAGGAGGAAATACAAGACGAACATTATATATAGGAGGAAATACAAGAGGAACATAATATATATAGGAGGAAATACAAGAGGAGCATAATATATATAGGAGGAAATACAAGAGGAACATAATATATATAGGAGGCAATACAAGATGAGCATAATATATATAGGAGGAAATACAAGAGGAACATAATATATATAGGACGAAATACAAGAGGAACATAATATATATATAGGAGGAAATACAAGAGGAACATAATATATATAGGAGGAAATACAAGAGAAACATAATATATATAGGAGGAAATACAAGAGGAACATAATATATATATAGGAGGAAATACAAGAGGAACATAATATATATAGGAGGAAATACAAGAGGAACATAATATATATAGGAGGAAATACAAGAGGAACATAATATATATAGGAGGAAATACAAGAGGAGCATAATATACATAGGAGGAAATACAAGAGGAACATAATATACATAGGAGGAAATACAAGAGGAACATAATATATATAGGAGGAAATAGAAGAGGAACATTATATATAGGAGGAAATACAAGAGGAACGTAATATATATAGGAGGAAATACAAGAGGAACATTATATATAGGAGGAAATACAAGAGGAACATAATATATATAGGAGGAAATACAAGAGGACCATAATATATATAGGAGGAAATACAAGAGGAACATAATATATATAGGAGGAAATACAAGAGGAACATAATATATATAGGAGGAAATACAAGAGGAATGTAATATGTATATAGGAGGAAATACAAGAGGAACATAATATATATAGGAGGAAATACAAGAGGAACATAATATATATAGGAGGCAATACAAGAGGAACATAATATATATAGGAGGAAATACAAGAGGAACATAATATATATAGGAGGCAATACAAGAGGAACATAATATATATAGGAGGAAATACAATAGGAACATAATATATATAGGAGGAAATACAAGAGGAATGTAATATATATATAGGAGGAAATACAAGAGGAACATAATATATATAGGAGGAAATACAAGAGGAGCATAATATATATAGGAGGAAATACAAGAGGAACATAATATATATATAGGAGGAAATACAAGAGGAGCATAATATATATAGGAGGAAATACAAGAGGAAGATTATATATAGGAGGAAATACAAGAGGAACATAATATATATAGGAGGAAATACAAGAGGAGCATAATATATATAGGAGGAAATACAAGAGGAACATAATATATATAGGAGGAAATACAAGAGGAGCATAATATATATAGGAGGAAATACAAGAGGAACATAATATATATATATATAGGACGAAATACAAGAGGAACATAATATATATAGGAGGAAATACAAGAGGAACATAATATACATAGGAGGAAATACAAGAGGAACATAATATATATAGGAGGAAATACAAGAGGAGCATAATATATATAGGAGGAAATACAAGAGGAACATAATATATATAGGAGGAAATACAAGAGGAGCATAATATATATAGGAGGAAATACAAGAGGAACATAATATATATAGGAGGCAATACAAGATGAGCATAATATATATAGGAGGAAATACAAGAGGAACATAATATATATAGGACGAAATACAAGAGGAACATAATATATATATAGGAGGAAATACAAGAGGAACATAATATATATAGGAGGAAATACAAGAGAAACATAATATATATAGGAGGAAATACAAGAGGAACATAATATATATATAGGAGGAAATACAAGAGGAACATAATATATATAGGAGGAAATACAAGAGGAACATAATATATATATAGGAGGAAATACAAGAGGAACATAATATATATAGGAGGCAATACAAGAGGAACATAATATATATAGGAGGAAATACAAGAGGAACATAATATATATAGGACGAAATACAAGAGGAACATAATATATATATAGGAGGCAATACAAGAGGAACATAATATATATAGGAGGCAATACAAGAGGAACATAATATATATATAGGAGGAAATACAAGAGGAACATAATATATATAGGAGGAAATACAAGAGGAACATAATATATATAGGAGGAAATACAAGAGGAGCATAATATATATAGGAGGAAATACAAGAGAAACATAATATATATAGGAGGAAATACAAGAGGAACATAATATATATAGGAGGAAATACAAGAGGAACATAATATATATAGGAGGAAATACAAGAGGAGCATAATATACATAGGAGGAAATACAAGAGGAACATAATATACATAGGAGGAAATACAAGAGGAACATAATATATATAGGAGGAAATAGAAGAGGAACATTATATATAGGAGGAAATACAAGAGGAACGTAATATATATAGGAGGAAATACAAGAGGAACATTATATATAGGAGGAAATACAAGAGGAACATAATATATATAGGAGGAAATACAAGAGGAACATAATATATATAGGAGGAAATACAAGAGGAACATAATATATATAGGAGGAAATACAAGAGGAACATAATATATATTGGAGGAAATACAAGAGGAATGTAATATATATATAGGAGGAAATACAAGAGGAACATAATATATATAGGAGGAAATACAAGAGGAGCATAATATATATAGGAGGAAATACAAGAGGAACATAATATATATAGAGGAGGCAATACAAGAGGAACATAATATATATAGGAGGAAATACAAGAGGAACATAATATATATAGGAGGAAATACAAGAGGAATGTAATATATATAGGAGGAAATACAAGAGGAATGTAATATATATATAGGAGGAAATACAAGAGGAGCATAATATATATAGGAGGAAATACAAGAGGAGCATAATATATATAGGAGGAAATACAAGAGGAATGTAATATATATATAGGAGGAAATACAAGAGGAACATAATATATATGGGAGGAAATACAAGAGGAGCATAATATATATATAGGAGGAAATACAAGAGGAACATAATATATATATAAGAGGAAATACAAGAGGAACATAATATATATATAGGAGGAAATACAAGAGGAACATAATATATATAGGAGGAAATACAAGAGGAACATAATATATATATAGGAGGAAATACAAGAGGAACATAATATATATAGGAGGAAATACAAGAGGATCATAATATATATAGGAGGAAATACAAGAGGAACATAATATATATAGGAGGAAATACAAGAGGAATGTAATATATATATAGGAGGAAATACAAGAGGAGCATAATATATATAGGAGGAAATACAAGAGGAACATAATATATATATAGGAGGAAATACAAGAGAAACATAATATATATATAGGAGGAAATACAAGAGGAGCATAATATATATAGGAGGAAATACAAGAGGAACATTATATATAGGAGGAAATACAAGAGGAACATAATATATATAGGAGGAAATACAAGAGGAGCATAATATATATAGGAGGAAATACAAGAGGAACATAATATATATAGGACGAAATACAAGAGGAACATAATATATATAGGAGGAAATACAAGAGGAACATAATATACATAGGAGGAAATACAAGAGGAACATAATATATATAGGAGGAAATACAAGAGGAGCATAATATATATAGGAGGAAATACAAGAGGAACATAATATATATAGGAGGAAATACAAGAGGAGCATAATATATATAGGAGGAAATACAAGAGGACCATAATATATATAGGAGGCAATACAAGAGGAGCATAATATATATAGGAGGAAATACAAGAGGAACATAATATATATAGGACGAAATACAAGTGGAACATAATATATATATAGGAGGAAATACAAGAGGAACATAATATATATAGGAGGAAATACAAGAGAAACATAATATATATAGGAGGAAATACAAGAGGAACATAATATATATAGGAGGCAATACAAGAGGAACATTATATATATAGGAGGCAATACAAGAGGAACATAATATATATAGGAGGCAATACAAGAGGAACATAATATATATAGAAGGAAATACAAGAGGAACATAATATATATAGGAGGAAATACAAGAGAAACATAATATATATAGGAGGAAATACAATAGAAACATAATATATATATAGGAGGAAATACAAGAGGAACATTATATATAGGAGGAAATACAAGAGGAACATAATATATATAGGAGGCAATACAAGAGGAACATAATATATATAGGAGGAAATACAAGAGGAACATAATATATATAGGGGAAATGCAAGAGGAATGTAATATATATAGGAGGAAATACAAGAGAAACATAATATATATATAGGAGGAAATACAAGAGGAGCATAATATACATAGGAGGAAATACAAGAGGAACATAATATATATAGGAGGAAATACAAGAGGAAAATAATATACATAGGAGGAAATACAAGAGGAACATTATATATAGGAGGAAATACAAGAGGAACATAATATATATAGGAGGCAATACAAGAGGAATGTAATATATATAGGGGAAATACAAGAGGAACATAATATATATAGGAGGAAATACAAGAGAAACATAATATATATAGGAGGAAATACAAGAGGAGCATAATATATATAGGAGGAAATACAAGAGGAACATAATATATATAGGAGGCAATACAAGAGGAACATAATATATATAGGAGGAAATACAAGAGGAACATAATATATATAGGAGGCAATACAAGAGGAACATAATATATATAGGAGGAAATACAAGAGGAACATAATATACATAGGAGGAAATACAAGAGGAACATTATATATAAGAGGAAATACAAGAGGAACATAATATATATAGGAGGATATACAAGAGGAACACAATATATATAGGAGGAAATACAAGAGGAACATAATACATATAGGAGGAAATACAAGAGGAACATAATATATATAGGAGGAAATACAAGAGGAACATAATATATATAGGAGGAAATACAAGAGGAACATAATATATATAGGAGGAAATACAAGAGGAACATAATATATATAGGGGAAATACAAGAGGAACGTAATATATAGGGGAAATACAAGAGGAACGTAATATATACAATAGAAACATTATATATATATATATATATATATATATATATATATATATATATATATATAAATATATATATACAATCACATAATGTGAATGGCCTGAACTCCATATTTACAGGGGAGATGATGCGGGAAGAGATCTATAAAAGTAAATGTGATGTAGCTTTTATATAGGAAAGTAATTTATTATTAAGAGATCATTTTAGGTTTTCTTCCCATCAGATTCCACATCTTTTTCTTACAAAGCCAGAATAATAATAGGAATTAGAGATTCAGTTCTCTTTGAGGACCTGGAATATATCTCGGGTAGAAGTAGAAGATAACTACAGTGTAAGCTTAAGGACCACACACAGTGCACATATATGAAGTTGATGTATATATATATATATATATATATATATATATATATATATATATACAGTGGGGCAAAAAAAGTATTTAGTCAGGCACCAATAGTGCAAGTTCCACCACTTAAAAAGATGAGAGGCGTCTGTAATTTACATCATAGGTAGACCTCAACTATGAGAGACAAAATGAGAAAACAAATCCAGAAAATCACATTGTCTGATTTTGTAAGAATTTATTTGCAAATTATGGTGGAAAATAAGTATTTGGTCAGTAACAAAATGTCATCTCAATACTTTGTTATATCTCCTTTGTTGGCAATGACAGAGGTCAAACGTTTTCTGTAAGTCTTCACAAGGTTGGCACACACTGTTGTTGGTATGTTGGCCCATTCCTCCATGCAGATCTCCTCTAGAGCAGTGATGTTTTGGGGCTGTCGCTTGGCAACACGGACTTTCAACTCCCTCCAAAGGTTTTCTATAGGGTTGAGATCTGGAGACTGGCTAGGCCACTCCAGGACCTTGAAATGCTTCTTACAAAGCCACTTCTTTGTTGCCCTGGTGGTGTGCTTTGGATCATTGTCATGTTGAAAGACCAAGCCACGTTTCATCTTCAATGCCCTTGCTGATGGAAGGAGGTTTGCACTCAAAATCTCACGATACATGGCCCCATTCATTCTTTCATGTACCCGGATCAGTCGTCCTGGCCCCTTTGCAGAGAAACAGCCCCAAAGCATGATGTTTCCACCCCCATGCTTTACAGTAGGTATGGTGTTTGATGGATGCAACTCAGTATTCTTTTTCCTCCAAACACGAAATGTTGTGTTTCTACCAAACAGTTCCAGTTTGGTTTCATCAGACCATAGGACATTCTCCCAATACTCTTCTGGATCATCCAAATGCTCTCTAGCAAACTTCAGACGGGCCCGGACATGTACTGGCTTAAGCAGTGGGACACGTCTGGCACTGCAGGATCTGAGTCCCTGGCGGCGTAGTGTGTTACTGATGGTACGCTTTGTTACATTGGTCCCAGCTCTCTGCAGTTCATTCACTAGGTCCCCCCGCTTGGTTCTTGGATTTTTGCTCACCGTTCTTGTGATCATTTTGACCCCACCGGGTGAGATTTTGCGTGGAGCCCCAGATTGAGGGAGATTACCAGTGGTCTTGTATGTCTTCCATTTTCTAATTATTGCTCCCACAGTTGATTTCTTCAATCCAAGCTGGTTGCCTATTGCAGATTCAGTCTTCCCAGCCTGGTGCAGGGCTACAATTTTGTTTCTGGTGTCCTTTGACAGCTCTTTGGTCTTCACCATAGTGGAGTTTGGAGTCTGACTGTTTGAGGGTGTGCACAGGTGTCTTTTTATACTGATAACAAGTTTAAACAGGTGCCATTACTACAGGTAATGAGTGGAGGAAAGAGGAGACTCTTAAAGAAGAAGTTACAGGTCTGTGAGAGCTAGAAATCTTGATTGTTTGTAGGTGACCAAATACTTATTTTCCACCATAATTTGCAAATAAATTCTTACAAAATCAGACAATGTGATTTTCTGGATTTGTTTTCTCATTTTGTCTCTCATAGTTGAGGTCTACCTATGATGTAAATTACAGACGCCTCTCATCTTTTTAAGTGGTGGAACTTGCACTATTGGTGACTGACTAAATACTTTTTTGCCCCACTTTATATATGTTAATGTCTATCTGTCTGTTCTTTATGTGCAAGTGGACTGATCCTCACCAAATTTGACACACAGGTACATCAGATGTCCAGGAAGCTTTAGATTTTAGGTCTCAGCTCTCTAGTACATACCGTTCCTGAGATACAGAAGCTTGCAGGCGCTCAGTGTCCACATGCACACAGCTTTACTCCAGGTTTCCATAACAACCCAGTCATTTTTATTCACTGCTGCAGGTCAGCTTATATGCAGGACAAGATAGATGTATATAGAGCACCACATATACCTTGATAGATATATAGAGCACCATATGCACAATATTTCTATTCTTCTGTATACTTCTATTCTAATGTATTATTATTATTAATATTACTATGAAATAACTCAGTAAATATAGTCATTGCCTTTACCATGACAGATTATTTACTACCATTATATTAGGGAATTTCCTGTTGAGCAATTTCCCAGTAGTTGATGCTGGAACCTGGGAGGTAGGGGAATTACAAAGACAGTTAGTCCTAATGCTGAACCCACTCCCAGTACCTTCCTACTTGCCTCAACTATCCTAGGTGGTAGAGAACAACTGGGTGACAGTCTCTTCCTATAATACAAGTGAATACACAAAACACAGATAGGACAAACAAACAGGAACATGCAGTTGAGAGAGCCAAGGGTCAAAACCAGTTGAGCAGCAAAGTACAGAATCAGAATCCATAAGAGTAGTCACAGGGAATAGCCAAGGTCAGAAATATATATAATCAGAAAGCAGTATAAAGCCGGCATACACAGAGAAGCAAATAGCAAGAAATAGCAAGCATGAAAGAGAGGACCAATTGAGCCTAGGGAATTGATTGGCAAGGAGGAATGTCAATCAAATGAATACTAACTTTAACTCTTTAGAGACTAGAGAGCTAATAGCAGTGGCTGGACTGACACACATCAACGAATACCCAGCTGTGCTAAAAAAAAGCAGGAGCACAGGATCACAAATGGACACACCTACTGTGCCGTATCATGAAACCGGATGGTGCTGAGGTCCAAATGGGCAAGGATGTTATAGTACCCCCCCCCCCCCCCCTTTTACGAGGGACCTCCGGAACCTCACCAGAGAGACAAAGTTTTGAGGGGTTGTGACGATGGAACAGGCAAACATGAAGGCCTTTGTCACAGACTCATGTTCGCTCCTCAGGGCCATAGCCTTTCTAGTGTACAACAGAATTCTACACTAAACGAGTATCCAATATTTTCTCCACCTCGTATTCCAATTCCCCCTGAAAAACAACAGGCGCTGGTGGGCCAGGTAAGCACTTTTTATTTGCCTTACGTTTCCGATACTTTTGGACTTTAAGATTTGAGGGACATTCCCAACCTTTAGAAGCCAGGACTGTCTCCTCACTGACACAATCTAAGCTGTGCAAAGCAATACAATGGGATGAGTACTGATCTTCTCATTGTACCAACTTTATATGGTGGTTTAACAAGGGGAGCCCCAAAATAATATCAGAAGATAGATGCTCCATTACAAAAAAGCTTATGACCTCAGAATGTGCAGAGTCTACTTGCAAAGAGATTAAAGAGATCTTGAATCTTTCTCTTGGCCAGTTGGAAAAAATTAGCTCCAGAAACCATCAGAGGATTATCCAGTGGCAAAAGTTCAATGCCTAAAGCTCAGATATATGAAAATTGAACAAAATTTGCTGTAGACCCAGTGTCCTCTAGGGCCTGGCCAGAAACAGATCTTTCCCCAGACGACAGAGACACAGATAATAACATTTTATTGCGATTTTTAGAAAATACCTGGTTGCCTGAGTGCTTCTTCAAGCTAGCACTCAGGCACTGAAGTTTTTCCGCCAGGGTGCAGGGTTTGATAGAGCAGTCTTGGATGAGATGACCCGGTTTACCACAGTACAGACAGAGGTTGTTCCGGAGACAATGTTCTTGTCTAGTCTTGGTGTCCACAGCTCTTAGTAAGATGGGCTCATCACCAGGGGTGAAAGGGGGAAGAGTAGATCTTTCAGGAGGGAGAGAGGAAGAGACAGAAAACAGAGGGACCAGGCCCTACTCTCTCTTTAAGATTTTATGGGAGTCTGCGATCAATATGGTTGGCCAAAGTCATGGCTTTTTCCAGAGTAGAAGGATCTGGGTGACCAACCAAGACCTCCTTAACATGATCACACAGGCCTTGTTTAAAGTGAATCTAAAAGAAGATTCACACCAACCTGCTGTTACACCACACTTGTGGAACTCTGAGCAATACTCTTCGGCAGAGCGTTTGCCCTGATGAATAGTGAGGAGTTGAGATTCTGCAAGCCCAGTGTGGTCTAGCTCAGCACAGATAGAGCCCAGGAACTTAAAATAATTTTCTAAGTCTGACCACTCTTCTGTCCCAGGAGGCAGTCTAACCCTTTCCTTGTAGAGGACATATCTATATGTCTTACAAGAGTACCGCTTTTCTAGCCGAGGACGTATCTAATATGTCCTTACTAATAATGCCGATAACTCAGGATTGGTTAGAGGCTATGAAGATGAATTTGGATTTATTTTCAAGATGAGAATCTCATCTTCATGATAGCCCTTACAAATCCGGAGGGATTCACTGTTAAAAACTATTCGGCATTGAGATCCCATTGCAAATCTCAATTCCTGACAGATTTTTTAACAGTGATTCGCTCCAAAGCTGTAAGGGCTACCTAATGAAGATCTCATCTTGAAAATGAATCCAAAATCATCTTCATAGCCCAAACCAATCCTGAGATATGGGGCTCTAAATTGTTCTCCCCTCTCCTGTCTTAGGTAGCATCTTAAGAGCTGCGGTAGGAGGAAAGAGGGGGGAGGAGAGGAACTGCAGACTGTACAGAAATGGTAGCATGGCCTTCTGTTGATGTTATCCCCTCTCCTATCAGATAGCATACTATACTTTTGGTCTCTGATTGTCACATAGAGAGATAATGGAATACCCCTCTGATCCTTAATAGAGGGCTATTCTTCTGTAATACCCCTCTGAGCCTTATTAGAGGGGTATTATTATGTAATACCTCTCTGAACATAACCAGGAAGTTGATCGGTGCTGTTACCCAGACATTTACCATTGTCCACGTTGCAGCACCAAAAGATTTGGACCAAACGCTTACACAACACAAGTCATCAATAAAGTTTACATTTCATCCAATTCCGGTCCTGTCCATACCTGATATTTCTAGAGTAAAATACGTCTCTAGCTATATCTGTTACACGCTAAAATAATAGCAATAATGATTATCACTAGAGATGAACATATAGATTGCTACAATTTTTATAGCGGGATAGAAAGTAATATTTTTATGTAAATCCTATTTAATTTACATGCACAAAATTGGTTGGCAAATTTCTGCGATTTTGGCGTTTCTTTAACACCCGCACTTGTAAATATAAATATATACGTGTGGTATGTATGAACTCCTCAGGTATTGCAGTTTCTTGGAAAGTGCATTATGTTTGCAGAAAGGATTGTTTGAGCCGGCACTTTAGTGGCAAATTTGAATTTTTGTGCACTTTTTCTTGTAATCTCTGTTTGCTGCAAAATTACATGAAGGTGGTTGTATATATGAAATATTAAGTTTTTTTTTGTTTTTTTTTATAAACAGTATGCTGTGCAATCTCAAAAAAGTTATGAATACTCTTGCAAACCACTGTATAAGATAGTGATTGTATCTACTGGAGATACAGAGATGTCTCAGTGGTCTACTGAGGACACTGTGGTGGAAATGTCTAGTCAGACACGGCGTTCATGAGACAGTAACAACAGTAAAAGGAAATGTACATAGAAATACAAGAGAAGTGATAAACCACTGAACGCTCTGAGAGTTTCTTCTGTTACTGTGTATGAAGCTTTATATAGTGATATAATGGGGAATGAGGAAGGAGGTTTTTGTACGGCTCTGTATCACTGTGCGATAGGTTCATATCTACCCTGCCTACAGTAATAATCTGCTGCATCGTCTTCTGTCACTGGTTGGATTTTAAGAAAGAATGAAGTTCCAGATCCAGATCCAGTGAACCTCTCTGGGATTCCAGAATATCGAGTGCTGGCATAATAGATGAGAGGTTTTGGAGGCTGCCCGGGTTTCTGTTGGTACCAATATATGAGATCTTTGCTATCTGTACTGTGATAAGGACTCTCACTACAGTGACATGAGATGGTGGCCGTATCTCCTGGGGACACAGTTAGATCTGAAGATTGGGTCAATATGATCCGTCCACTGGAAACTTGGAGCAGAAAGAGAAGAGATAATGGTGAGAATCATTGCTAGAAATGACATGTGATCATTCTCCTCTTACTACATGTATACAGTCATGTCCTATTTCTTCTCATCTCTCCCACATAGTAGAAACCTCACTGGACATTACCTTGTATGTAAAGATACAGCACACAGAGCAGATATCTCAGGGAAACCATCTTCATTGTTCTGGGCGCTCACAGACACAGATCATTGGTTTCATGTCTTATTTATATCACATGAAATCTCCCGGGAATAGTCTGAGAGATGATGTAACAGGAAATATGTAAATCCTCCAGATGACATGACATGTAGATGACACTGCTCCAGTCCTAGTCACAGATTTCCCTTCTTCTCTCTATATAAAGCGTCTTCTCCTCGCTGTCACATTCTAGAAACTAGGAAATGTTCAGCACTTAATACAATGAGTAGAGATTTCTCCTCCTCCCTGACTGTTCCCATTGCCAGTTCATTAATTGTGATATACAATCTGAAACATATGTAACGTCCCGGTTGGCACGATGTAACCTTCATCAGACACGGATTGTACAGTGGAAATAATGCCAGGAGTAAGGCCTGCTCCATCTGTGATATCTGTCATTCTGAGGTATACAGGTGATATTGTATGTGCTGTGAGAAGGTGACAGGCAGAGTGCTGGAATCATTTTATATCAGCCCCAGGTTTCTGACATACGTGTGGTCCAGGGCGGGTCTTGAATAGGCCTCAGCCCCAGGTGTGGGTCATAGGTTTGTTACTGGTCCATACAAGGCTGAAGAGCCTGAAAGTCAGTGCAGATCCAGGGAGTGAGAGGAGGCGTCTGGGTCTGTCCTGTTACTCTGAGTCCGGTGAGACTATATTGTGCTTTTTTGGTTGTTCGTGTTGCTTTTAGTAAGCCACATGTACAGTTAGCTTATTAGTACTGTTTAGTTAGTAGCTCAGACAAGCAGGATTTTGTTTCTTACTGTTTTGCCTGAGGTTAAGGCTGTATTTTATTTTGCTCATTTTTTGTGCCTCACATAAAGGTTTATTTGTTTTGCAGTTTTTTTTTTCTTAAATAAACCAGTTTTCTGCAAGATTTGCATCCCGGTCTCTGACTGGTTGGGTTTACACCATTGCTGATACTGAGCTACCTCTCCCACAATAGCTGGAGAAAAGATGGAAGTTATGGTATGGGCACCGTAACTCCTAGCCCTCTGAGAATATAAATCTAAACTGGACGCACCTACTGAACAAACATACAAAACACAATCTGTCAGATTATAATCCTGCTATGTATCTGTGTTGTAGTAAAAGATATGTACATAAGCCGCATGTATAGCAATAATATTATATCAAGAAAAAAGAGAATCATCCGTGGCGACCAAATATAGAACGTAACGCTATGCAGCAGGTACGCAATATCCAAGGTTGTTGCTAGCGAGCTTCCCCACAGGGCTTTACATACACCTAATATGTGTGGCTGCCCAAGAAATAAGAGTCTCATCCCCGTCCCTAGTGATTCAGCACCGGACAGCTCCAAGGATTGACTAACAGGGTAAAACCCAAACTGACAAGAATGGAGCAATGTTACCAATAGTCCGACCATTTTCTGTACACAGCTCCTCTGCAGATCTATGTGTCTACTTCATATGCTTTTCTTCCCTATACCTCAGGTAAAGTACTGTTGTACCAATCCATAACTGCATAATGTAGTCCTATAAAGACTGATGCTTCAAAAAATGAAACATAACATCAATTTAGCGCATATATATATATATATATATATATATATATATATATATATATATATTATAGATATAATATAAAAAGTGCCCTGTTGTATATTCAGAAAATCTAATTACATAGCATCTAATATAATAATTCATGTTATTACATCACTACATAGGTGTATCGCTCGTATATATCTACAAAATAGATGACACAATGCAAACATGACAAGTTCATGTAATAATAAATGTAGTGCACTTATAATATGTACTAATAATGATACAAAGCTCAGTGGTCCAGAGAACTGGTGTGCACACAAGCATAGTGAACAGGTGTGATCCTAGCCTCTCTGCTGCCTGAGGCGGACTATAGAAAGACACCCCTCCCCAAAAAATATAAAAAAAATTATCCATTCTGGTCCGATCTTAGACTCCGCCTCCTCACAGACGAGCCTCCGGCAGAACCAGCGTCGATTGGCTGAATGCTGTAGTCTGTATGGCATTCGGCCAATCAACGCTGGTCAATGCATTCCTATGGGAAAATGTCAGCTCCTGCATATCGCAAGCTGACAGGGATTCCAACGTAATACAGTGACTTGGGCATGTTAGATGCCCCCAGACATGCTTCCCCTGCTGTCCCAGTTGCATTTCAGGGTGTTGGCATCATTTCCTGGGGTGTCATAGTGGACTTGGTGTCTCTCCTGAGTCGAATAGTGGGATCCCGCTAAATGAGTATTTATTCCCCATAGACTATAATGGGGTTCGATCGAACAGTTGAGTATTGAGCGACTACTCGAATCGAACTTCGAACATTTCACTGTTCGCTCATCTCTAACTAAAACATAACTACAAAATAGAGAAAATAATAAGAAAAAAAAGAAAATATATATTTAACCACTTCACGATTGGGCCAATTTTTTCTCGTTCAGGATTAGACAATTTATTTTTTTTGTTTAGTTTTTTGTACGTGCAGTTTTGAGGGCTATGCGTTTTTAGTTCACATTTATATAATTTTTACATCTTTCTTTGATTTATATTTTTTTAATAATTGAGAAAATGTAACTAGAAAAAGAGAAGTAAATCTATTCAGGTTTCATTTTATTTCACTACAACACTACTTAAAAATAAATAATTTTTTATTTTTATTTTTTTTATAAAGTTGACATAATAGTTTTTGGTGGATAGATCTGGAGCCTGTTATGTAGATAAAGGACATTACTTATTTTTATTTTACATTATTATTATTATTATTATTATTATTATTTTTATTATTTTGTATTTTTATTTATATACAGTGAAACCTCTTTGAGCAGAAATAATCCCCTTATATAGACATGTTTAATGCTAATTCAGGCTGTAAATATCTCTGTAATCCGGCCTCCGAGCATACACTGCGGAGATAATCTGACCCAACAGCTCCTGCAGTCCCCATACACTGGTGAGTCACATGACCACTGGGGGGCGCTGTATCATGGCAGCCTCTATAGAAACTTCCTATCCCTGTTCTCAGTCTTTCTAGTTCTGGATCTTTTATTCTGAGGACAATAATCATTGATTAATCCCATAAAATCCCATGTTAGACTATAATGTCACTACAAGTGTTAGGAGATATTGGAAGGGAAGATCTTGGTTCTCACAATCTTTGAGCGCCATCCGCTGGTCAATCATTGTCTAGCAGCAGTGGAAATACTAAATTCCTTATAAAGTCTTTCCATCATAGAAGTCTCCGATCTCTTCATGTAGTAAAGGACATGGAGACTTTCTTACTATTTTCTAAGTGTCTCTTTTATGATGTATTGGAACAATAAAATGTGTTTCTCCAGACCTGAATCCATGATAAGATGTCACTACAGTCTACCTGTCACCGAGGCATCAAACGTCCGGAGAAGAAGGATGAAATCTCTGCGCTCCATCCAGTAGTTACATAGCTGTATACTCCCCTCCTAGAGCCCTGGATAATGGGGACACCTATGGACTGGCCCCTTATAGATCTGTAGGGGGGTGTAAGGGGTACATTGTGCCCATCCAGTCACCTCTCCTCATACACAAATATCTCACCACTCAGCTCTTTTCATGTCTTCTCTGTGTTTGTCGCTGAGACCAGCTTTAGTTTTATGGCCATCAATCAGGTGACATCACCAGATGAGATGTGATGTGTCTTATCCTAATGGACTTGTTCTTCTCAGATTTGTGCTCAGAGATTGATGTCACTTTATTCTCAGATTTATTCATGTTACTGGATATTCTGAATATCTGAATTCTATGGGATTTGTTCCCATTCTAGGTGAGGAGGAGAAGTAAAGAAATCATTCAGCAGCCGATCAGTGAGGAAGAATTACAGGGGCAGATGTGATATGTCCGTCCCAGGAGGAACCTTGTCTACCAGGGCTTCATGATAGTTCACCAAGTAACATCACATAATCCATGACAGACCCATGAGCCTTATAGCTCCTCTTACACTATACCTGTAACTTCTCTGCCTATTCAGGTCACTACGCCACCCTCTGGTCGCATGTGGCGGTGCAGGAGGCGTGTGCAGTTTAGTTCCTTGCTTAGAGTTTTTGGTTGCACTGTGTGAACACGGCTCTAGTTCTTTAATTGAATTTGCACCATACCCGTCTTCTGCCCTTGTCTGCCTCAGTCCATGAAGTAGTTAATTTGGTCTTGCCCTGTGATTGACAGCCGGCCTTCCTGTCAGGTCCAGGGCGGGTTCCTCCTCCCCTATTTAGTCTTGGCTCACATTCACACTGGTGCCTGTTATTGCCTCGTGCTTGCTGGCTTTCTGTTGCTGTTTTGTTACTTGTATTCTTAATCCTGACCTTGGCTTTTCCTATTGACTATTCTTTTGGACTTCGATTTGGCACTGCATTGCTCGATTGTTACCGAACCCTGGCTAGCTGACCTCCCTTTGTTGTTGTTTGTCTTGTCTGTGTTTTGTTTGTCACATATATAGGAAGGGATCGTCTCCAAGTTGCCGCCTATTACATAGGATAGGGCCTGGCAAGAGGAAGGGACAGTGGGGGAAATATGGTCTGAAGTTTGTCTCTTAAGGGAACATATAGCGCACCCCACATAATGTAGGTTGCAAACATTACAAGAAATTTTGTAAACAACATATTTACTTTTACAATTCAGAAACTTTCAGATTCTGTGTATTTCTGAGCCAATAGTATTGGTGAATTCTGTAGATTTCCCTCCATATTGACACATCTGACATCTGGGAGCTTCACATTAGAAATAACCCTTGACATCTAGCCTTGTGTTCTGTGCGATTTGTGTATTATCCTGGAATAGACTCGGTGATAGAACTGAACCTTATGGTTTCCTCGTCTCAATACGAACTGGAAGACATATAAAACATACAATGATAAATAGAAAGAATAAGCAATGAATTAATGTGCATTCTCCTTTAAATACAACATTTTCACATAAGTGTGATTGTGATGTTTGATAGCATGAGGTTGCATTGATATCGTTATGCAATATTCACAATGCTGCATTAGCTCTATGAACTCCTGGCACACTGTGCCCTTATTAAAGATGGTGGATAAAAATTATTCAGCATGCTCAATGGGGATTTCCCTAAGGTGACAGAGAGTGCTCTTAACAAAGATGGAGAATAGGGATTATTGAGCATGCTCAGTAAGAGTTACCCATAGTTGGGAGGGTAAGTATACTGAATTGCACCAGCAGGGGCAGTGAATGAAAGTCAAGGTGGAATCGCCCTTAGTAACCAAAGGTAAGTACAACAAGTAAGGAGAAAAAAAGATATATATGTAATTATTATGAACCATGGATGAATTAGTGTATGTTTAAGCTGAATATAGTTTTATATCAGGGTAATACTAGCAAGAATAGACAAAAATAAAGTTATTAAAAATATGCCAAATCTGTTTTCAAATTAAGTCCTGCAGGATATCCAGTATTTAGAGAAAAAATCCAGTATTTAGAGAAAAAATCCAGTGTGCCTCCCTCTTGTACAGTTTGTGTTACCAGTTACCCCCGGGAGGGGGTCTGGCAGCAGCTTCTATGGCATGAAATTGGAAGAAGTTAGTGTTCCCACCATGTACATCAAAAAAATGTTTGGATACTCCAGATCTACGTACAGCACCTGGATTGATGTTCAGCAATTCTTGTTTTCAAGGGTCTAGACCAGGGGTAGGGAACGTACGGCTCTCCAGCTGTTGCAAAACTACAACTCCCAGCATGCATACTTGCTCTGCTGTTCTTGGAAGTGAATGGAGCATGATGGGAGTTGTAGTTTCACAGCAGCTGGAGAGCCGAAGGTTCCCTACCCCTGGTCTAGACGTATATCTATATCACTGGACATGGGTTCACCAAAATTTTCTTTAAACACACTCAAGGGTGCCCTCTAAATTAAAACGTAACTTTTAATGGTTTGTACTAAAATTAAGACGTCAGAACTTGTGTTACAAGGTGCAGAGTAGTGATTTAAAATGACACAAACTATCACCGAAAGTGATTACTCAGTGCTCGTTCACATCTGCGCCCGGTCTCCGTTCATACAGGTTTCTGTTTCCTGCACAAAACAGAGCAGAGCTGGAGACGGAAAGCTGCAGGATTCTTTCATTTCAATGGGTTTGAAACCGTTTTTTTTAAACCGGACACAGAGTCGGACATGTAGTACTCCGTGTCCGGTTAAAAAAAAAACGGTTTTGTGGTGGAGAGCATAAAACGTTCACCGGCGCTCACGGCCGGACTCGGTCTGACAGCTTTCCTTCTTCTGCATGCATTTCCCCTCATTCACTTCGATGCAAATGTGTGACGGGCAAAAAAAGCCTTAAAGGGGTTGTCCCATCACAAGGATCCTATCTATACTGCTTGTTAATGTGGATGTAAGACTTTTCCTAAATACACTGCTCCGGCAAAACTGCTTTGTTTGTCCACTATATCACTTTATTCAATTCTTTGTGGCCACAGCCATGACTTATCTGCTCAAAAGTCAAGTGATGTATCTGCTGCTCTCAGGGGGGAGGGAGGAGGGGCTAAGTGCATGGGAGCGAGCCTGTGTTTCTAGCTATTCCTGTGTCTGCACCACGTGACCAAGGTCCTGCACTCAGATAGAGGAGAGGAGCTGCTTTTATTTCTTCTGTTCTCCCAGTTATCAGGCTAGCTAATTCAATTCTGTTCATTATGGCAGAGACAGGCAGTCTCTGTATGTAACACAGAATGGAGTTGCTGCTGCCTGTACTTCATAGTCCAATATGGGTGGGCACACGAATTTGGGGGCGGAGCTAAACGGCAGGTTGCATGTGAAACCCCGCCCCCCAAATGATGCAAGAAACCAGGAAGAAAGAAGATTTTACAGGAGTGAAGACTGGTGAGTATGTGAGGTGGGAATACCCCTTTAAAATGGACAATTATGTTGAATAATCATGAGAATCATGAGAATAATATTGTACAAGGAGGTTTTATGATAAAGCACATCTGGGATCGCACTGCCATTACTTCTGCTTCCTGGATTTGTCTTTAAGAGATGTATATGAATAGTTTATATAGAATATTCCTCGAGGAATAAGATCATCATTGTAAAGGAGTTAGAGTTGTGTGAGAGCAGACAACAATACAAGTAACACAAGTAACATTCTAACCAGCTATAAAGTGAGCAAGTAACGGTTCAAGAGAAAATGGTCAAGTAATAATAATAATAATAATAATAATAAGTTAGGCAGGTAAGTAAAGAAAAACAGTTCTAAACAATGCTATGAATAGACTTGCAATATTAGAGCAAATAACAGATGGTACTAATATCAGGAAGGGAGAGTCCACGAAGTAAACTGTCACTCAGTGCGTGTGGGTCGTGCAGGGCCTGCTCACCAAGAAGAGCCAGAGGCTAACGAGGCTACGAAATAGAAGATATGTCGTAGTGGCCACAACTATAAGCTTATCACTAATAGAGATGAGCGAACACTAAAATGTTCGAGGTTCGAAATTCGATTCGAACAGCCGCTCAATGTTCGTGTGTTCGAATGGGTTTCGAACCCCATTATAGTCTATGGGGAACAGATACTCGTTAAGGGGGAAACCCAAATCCGTGTCTGGAGGGTCACCAAGTCCACTATGACACCCCAGGAAATGATGCCAACACCTCTGGAATGACACTGGGACAGCAGGGGAAGCATGTCTGGGGGCATCTAACACACCA